>NC_069502.1:511440469-511620469 GCF_027579735.1 Bombina bombina
TGTTGACCCCTGGATTACATATAATCTACAACATTCCATGTTTTCCTTTGAGAGCAACATCATATGATATTTATATTTCAGAACAAAATAAATGTAACATCTGTGTGTATTTGTACCAACAATATCAGAGTTTACAAGATTTTTTTCATGTAAGGAAAAAAATACCTACATTTTATATTTTCTTCCACTGGCTGCACAGGTTGTTGATGGTGATGAGCTTGCATGCTGCTAGTTTTAATATTGCTATTGTTTACACAAAACTGTGTTTAACTCCAACAAAATGTTAAGCACATAGTCAAAGTCATCTCCAGAAAAGCAATACACTAATGGCTTGTCAATAAAAATGTCCTATGAGCCCATCTAGGTCTTTTGCAAGAGGCTAACACACTTCTGTGCAAGCACTAGTGCAACAATAAAATGCCCAGCAAACTGTCACATTTTATGTCCCTTTAAATAGGGTTTTCTTTAGAATATTTTGCATTAAAAGTTTAACATGATTTGTGTTTGTTATACATAATAGAAATTGTATGGCCATTTGAGTCAAATGAATATTGATTTTTGGTGTAGCTTCCATTACAACAAATATTGCAATTGGTGTGTGTACTTGTGTATCTCCATAAAAGGGAAAATGTAATTTTACATCTAATATTTATTTTTAGTTGTCTTAAATAATAATAAAAAAAAAGTCCTCATTTTTTACACTTTTTTTTCTGGTGGGGTGGGGGGGGGCGCTTCAGGTTTTTGTGCCTACAGCCACCTGAGATGTAAATTCGGCCCTGTGCACAGCCAGTGATGTTAGGTATATACCATATACTGTGCACAGCCAGTGATGTCAGGTGTATACCATGTATTGTACACAGCCAGTGCCGTCTGGTGTACACAATATACTGTACACAGCCAGTGATGACAGGTGTATACCATATACTGCTTACAGTCAGTGATCTCAGGTGTACACAATATACTGTGCACAGCCAGTGATGTCAGGTGTAAACCATATACTATGCACAGCCAGTGATATCAGGTGTATACCGTATTCTGTGCACAGCCAGTGATGTCAGGTGTATACTATATACTATGCACAGCCAGTGATGTCGGGTGTACACCATATACTATGCATAGCTAGTGAGGTCAGGTGTATACCATATACTGTGCACAGCCAGTGATACCAGGTGTAAACCATATACTGTGCACAGCCAGTGATATCAGGTGTACACCATATACTATGCACAGCCAGTGATGTCAGGTGTATACCATATACTGTGCACAGCCAGTGATGTCAGGTGTATACCATATTCTGTGCACAGCCAGTGATATCAGGTGTATACCATATACTATGCACAGCCAGTGAGGTCAGGTGTATACCATATACTGTGCACAGCCAGTGAGGTCAGGTGTATACCATATACTGTGCACAGCCAGTGAGGTCAGGTGTATACTATATACTGTGCATAGCCAGTGATGTCAGGTGTATACTATATACTGTGTACAGCCAATGATGTCAGGTGTATAATATATACTGTGTACAGCCAGTGATGTCAGGTGTATACCATATACTGTGCACAGCCAGTGATGTCAGGTGTATACCATGTATTGTACACAGCCAGTGCCGTCTGGTGTACACAATATACTGTACACAGCCAGTGATGACAGGTGTATACCATATACTGCTTACAGTCAGTGATCTCAGGTGTACACAATATACTGTGCACAGCCAGTGATGTCAGGTGTAAACCATATACTATGCACAGCCAGTGATATCAGGTGTATACCGTATTCTGTGCACAGCCAGTGATGTTAGGTGTACACAATGTACTGTGCACAGCCAGTGATGTCAGGTGTATACTATATACTATGCACAGCCAGTGATGTCGGGTGTACACCATATACTATGCATAGCTAGTGAGGTCAGGTGTATACCATATACTGTGCACAGCCAGTGATACCAGGTGTAAACCATATACTGTGTACAGCCAGTGATGTCAGGTGTATACCACATACTCTGCACAGCCAGTGATGCCAGGTGTATACCATATACTGTGTACAGCCAGTGATGTCAGATGTATACCATATTCTGTGCACAGCCAGTGATATCAGGTGTATACCATATACTATGCACAGCCAGTGATGTCAGGTGTATACCATATACTGTGCACAGCCAGTGATGTCAGGTGTATACCATATACTGTGCACAGCCAGTGATATCAGGTGTACACCATATACTATGCACAGCCAGTGATGTCAGGTGTATACCATATACTGTGCACAGCCAGTGATGTCAGGTGTATACCATATTCTGTGCACAGCCAGTGATATCAGGTGTATACCATATACTATGCACAGCCAGTGAGGTCAGGTGTATACCATATACTGTGCACAGCCAGTGAGGTCAGGTGTATACCATATACTGTGCACAGCCAGTGAGGTCAGGTGTATACTATATACTGTGCATAGCCAGTGATGTCAGGTGTATACTATATACTGTGCATAGACAGTGATGTCAGGTGTACACCATATTCTGTGCACAGCCAGTGATGTCAGGTGTAAACCATATACTGTGCACAGCCACTTATGTCAAGTGTATACCATATACTCTGCACAGCCAGTGATGTCATGTGTATACCACATACTGTACACAGCCAGTGATGTCAGGTGTACACCATATACTGCACACAGCGAGTGATGTCAGGTGTACACCATATACTGTGCACAGACAGTGATGTCAGGTATACACAATATACTGTGCATAGCCAGTGATGTCAGGTGTACACCATATACTATGCACAGCCAGTGAGGTCAGGTTTATACCATATTCTGTGTACAGCCAGTGATGTCAGGTATACACCATGTACTGTGCACAGCCAGTGATGTCAGGTATACACTTTATACTGTACACAGCCAGTGATGTCAGGTGTACACCATATTCTGTGCACAGAAAGTGATGTCAGGTGTACGCCATATACTGTGCACAGCCAGTGATGTCAGGTGTATACCATATACTGTGCACAGCCAGTGATGTCAGGTGTACGCCATATACTGTGCACAGCCAGTGATGTCAGGTGTACGCCATATACTGTGCACAGCCAGCGATGTCAGGTGTATACCATATACTGTGCACAGCTAGTGATGTCAGGTGTATAGCATATTCTGTGCACAGCCAGTGATGTCAGGTGTACACCATATACTGTAAACAGCCAGTGATGTCAGGTGTATACCATATACTGTGCACAGCCAGTGATATCAGGTGTACACCATATACTATGCACAGCCAGTGATGTCAGGTGTATACCATATACTGTGCACAGCCAGTGATGTCAGGTGTATACCATATTCTGTGCACAGCCAGTGATATCAGGTGTATACCATATACTATGCACAGCCAGTGAGGTCAGGTGTATACCATATACTGTGCACAGCCAGTGAGGTCAGGTGTATACCATATACTGTGCACAGCCAGTGAGGTCAGGTGTATACTATATACTGTGCATAGCCAGTGATGTCAGGTGTATACTATATACTGTGCATAGACAGTGATGTCAGGTGTACACCATATTCTGTGCACAGCCAGTGATGTCAGGTGTACACCATATTCTGTGCACAGCCAGTGAGGTCAGGTGTACACTATATTCTGTGTACAGCCAGTGATGTCAGGTGTAAACCATATACTGTGCACAGCCACTTATGTCAAGTGTATACCATATACTCTGCACAGCCAGTGATGTCATGTGTATACCACATACTGTACACAGCCAGTGATGTCAGGTGTACACCATATACTGTACACAGCCAGTGATGTCAGGTGTACACCATATACTGTGCACAGACAGTGATGTCAGGTATACACAATATACTGTGCATAGCCAGTGATGTCAGGTGTACACCATATTCTGTGCACAGACAGTGATGTCAGGTGTGCACCATATACTATGCACAGCCAGTGAGGTCAGGTTTATACCATATTCTGTGTACAGCCAGTGATGTCAGGTATACACCATGTACTGTGCACAGCCAGTGATGTCAGGTATACACTTTATACTGTACACAGCCAGTGATGTCAGGTGTACACCATATTCTGTGCACAGAAAGTGATGTCAGGTGTACGCCATATACTGTGCACTGCCAGTGATGTCAGGTGTATACCATATACTGTGCACAGCCAGTGATGTCAGGTGTACGCCATATACTGTGCACAGCCAGTGATGTCAGGTGTACGCCATATACTGTGCACAGCCAGCGATGTCAGGTGTATACCATATACTGTGCACAGCCAGTGATGTCAGGTGTATAGCATATTCTGTGCACAGCCAGTGATGTCAGGTGTACACCATATACTGTAAACAGCCAGTGATGTCAGGTGTACGCCATATACTTTGCACAGCCAGTGATGTCAAGTGTACAAATATTGTACTTTGTTGACTCACTACAGTGTCCCTTTAAGGATCAGTGAGCTTTACTAAGGGCCTACTATACACATATGGATCATCTGAGTACGGATAACACATCATATATTTTTCTCTCTGTCTAAAACCCAGAACAATCATTAAATTACTAGCATTTCTAAAAGTGGTGCTCTTACTCTTTAAATGTGATCATCTTGTCTTTGGTTGACGTCTTAGGGTTATCTTTTATTGCTTGTTCCCGCTCGACTTTCACCTGTAAAATATGTTATATTTATGAAAGTTAATAATCATAAAACATCTAACAGTATTTTCTCACATTCATGTTCATAATATGTTCTTTCTGGGATTTGGTTACCATAGATTTAGTAGGGCTGGTGTCCTCTTTTGCTTTATCAGAGGTTGGTGTTGCTTTAGCAGATGTCTTTGCTTCTTTCTCTGCCTTTGCTAACAGCGCAGGTATAAATTTATGTCTCCTTTCATCTATGTTAGGGATTGGAGACCTATAATAAAAGGAAGATTGTTGTGTTTGAGTTTAGGGTGATATCTATTATTTACAGGAAGTACTGTATTCATTTACATTACATGTTTTTCTTCTTATCTTTCAATATTTTTTGTGATTATCGAAGTTGGGCTTTGCCTCATTATCCCTCATCTCTCCTGTAGTTCCATCTGACTTATAAATGCCCCAGTTTTTTGTGTGAAATAGTTAAATGTCTAGCCATATTCTGTACCACTTTAACATTGTCCACAATACTCTTAGCCCCACCACAACCTAAAAGGTTAATGACCTGACATTACTCTGTCTTCAGGTAGCTGCAACTCTGCCTCCAAATCTTCCTAACTTATTCCACAGCTGTATCTATCTATCTATCTAGCTGTCTAACTATCTACCTAGATAGATTAGATAGATAGATAGATAGATAGATAGATAGATAGATGATAGATGATCATAAAGTAGCTTATCTATTCAGTTGAGCAGCTGGGGCCAGTTAGGTAAATATATTAACCTAATCAAACAATTCCTGTGTAGAAAGTAACATAATACGGCTTGGGAATTGTTCAGTGTGCCTTTTCCATTCTGAATTTAAAGCACACATATTTCATAGTTACATTACAGGAAAAGTTGGCAAAATAAAAATAAAATAAATAGTATTACATTGGTTTGGTTGCAAATTATTTAATATAAATAGCATAATTATGTTTTTTTCTTACTCTTTAAAAGTGTTGGTCTTCTTTTCGGGAGATGTCTTAGGGTGATCAGTGACTGTAGGTAAAAGCTCGACCTTCATCTGTAAAATATGTTCATTTTTGTTTGTTTAATAATCATAACATATCTTAACAGTACTTTCATACATGCACTACACAAAACATCATGTTCATCACATGTGCATAGACGAAAAATTAGTATCAGATGAATCGTTCCCCAAAAAACAGAAAATATTTAGATTTATTGAATTTTCACTCATGAGGTTATCTGGAACTCGCTATTTCCTAAGCTGCTTAAACTTCAAGGGACATGAACCCAATTTTTTTATTTTCTTATTTAGATACAACCTACAATTTTAAACAACTTTCCAATTTACTTCTATTTTCAAATTTGCTTCATTCAATTGGGTAAACTTTGTTTAAAAGAATACCTAGGTAAGCTCAACAAAGGATACCAAGAAAACAAAGTAGACTATATTATAGAAGTAAATTAGAAAGTTGTGCATAGTTGTATGCTCAATCTGAATCATGAAAGAAAAACATTGGGGTTCATGAATCGTGAAAGTTTATTGTTTTCAGCTTCTAATTCCACAAAATAGAACAGAACTGAGCAAACCGTATTTTAAACAATGTAATCTATTGACTTTTTCCAGTATTTGGTTACCATAGATGTAGCAGGGCTGGTGTCCTCTTTAGCTTTATCTGGGGGGGATGTTGCCTTAGCAGATGTCTTTGCTTCCTCTTTAGCTTTATCTGAGGGAGATGTTGCCTTAGCAGATGTCTTTGCTTCTTGCTTCGCCTTTGCTATCACTGCAGGTAAATTTATTGAAGCCTGAGAACCTGTTGCAGGTACAAATCGCTGTCTCCTTTCATCTACTTTAGGGACTGGACGACTGTGAAAAAAATGATTTTTGTAATTAAGATTTAATGAAGTGGAGGTTGATACCTATTGTTTATAGGAAGTATGGTGCCTATATTTAAATTACATATTTATTTCCCACCCATTCCTAGAACTCCCAACCATTTTACTTATTGTGCGATTGGCATCATTTGGGACCTTTGCCCCAATTACCATCCTGTAGGTCTCGCTTCCTTATAAATACCTCTGTTTAACTTTGTAAAACAGAGAATTGCCTAGTCACACCCTGTCTTACTCATTACACCACATTACACTTAGCCACACCCACTAACAGACAGATTCGCAGCCCAACATAACTTAGTCCTCCAGACTGTACCTTAGGTCTCCCTGACAAAGCCCCAAACCTACCAGGAAATATTGAGAATTTGGCAGGCTACATAAAACATTAATGTTGTCTTTATTGATTAAAAATTTAAAGATTTAAATTAAGAAAATTGTTACTTGATGCTTCCAAATTTTTAAAGGGACACTGAACCCAAATTTTTTCTTTCGTGATTCAAATAGAGCATGCAATTATAAGCAACTTTTTATTTTACTTCTATTATCAATACTCTTGATAGGTTTATTTGAAAAGCAGGAATGCAAGTTTAGATGCCGGCCCATTTTTGGTGAACAACCTGGGTTGTCTTTGGTTCTGAACCAAAATTTGCTGTCTCCTTAGCTTAGATGTCTTCTTTTTCAAATAAAGATAGCAAGAGAACAAAGGAAAATTGATAATAGGAGTAAATTAGAAAGTTGCTTAAAAACAAAATGTATGCTTACCTGATAAATTTGTTTCTTTTTAGACACGATGAGTCCATGGATCATCATCCTTACTTGTGGGATATTCACCTCCTGGTCAGCAGGAGGAGGCAAAGAGCACCACAGCAGAGCTGCTATATATAGCTCCTCCCTTCCCTCCCACTCCAGTCATTCGACCGAAGTTAGGAAGAGAAAGGAAAAGTCAAGGTGCAGAGGTGTCTGAAGTTTACAAAAATTAATAACCTGTCTCAAGAGAACAGGGCGGGCCGTGGATTCATCGTGTCTTAAAAGAAACAAATTTATCAGGTAAGCATAAATTTTCATTTCTTTTTAAAGACACGATGAGTCCACGGATCATCATCCATACTTGTAGGCTACAATACCAAAGCTAGAGTACACAGATGATAAGGGAGGGACAAGACAGGGAACCTAAACGGAAGGCACCACTGCTTGAAGAACCTTTATCACAAAAACAGCCTCAGCCGAGGCAAAAGTATCAAATTTGAAAAATTTAGAAAAAAAGTGTGAGAGGACCAAGTTGCAGCCTTGCAAATCTGTTCTACAGAAGCTTAATTTTTGAATGCTCATGAGGAAGCAACAGCCCTAGTGGAATGAGCCGTAACTCTTTCAGGAGGCTGCTGTCCAGCAGTCTCATATGCAAAACGGATGATACTCTTCAGCCAAAAAAGAAAGAGAGGTAGCCGTAGCTTTCTGACCCTTACGTTTTCCAGAAAAAATGACAGAGAAGACAACTGAGGAAAGTCCTTAGTCGCTTGTAAATAAAATTTTAAAGCACGGACCACGTCCAAATTGTGAAGAAGACATTCCTTTTGAGAAGAAGGATTAGGACACAAGGAAGGAGGATTAGGACACAAGGAAGGAACAACAATCTTCTGATTAATGTTCCTATCTGAAACAACCTTAGGAAGGAAACCTAGTTTAGTCCGCAAAACTACCTTATCTGACTGGAAAGTAAGGTAAGGTGAAGAGTATTGTAACGCCGAGAGCTCAGACACTCTACGAGCTGAAGAAATAGCAACAAGAAATAAAACTTTCCAAGATAATAACTTAATATCTAAGGAATGCATAGGCTCAAACGGAGCCCCTTGAAGAACTTTGAGAACTAAATTCAGACTCTATGGAGGAGTAACTGGTTTGAACACAGGCATGATTCTAACCAAGGCCTGACAAAAAGATTGTACATCTGGAACCTCGGCCAGACGTTTGTGTAACAAAATAGATAAGGCAGAAATTTGTCCCTTTAGAGAACTTGTCGACAAACCCTTTTCCAAACCCTCTTGGAGAAAAGACAGAGTTCTGGGAATCCTAACTCTACTCCATGAGTAGCCCTTGGATTCACACCAATAAAGATATTTACACCATGTCTTATAGTAAATTTTTCTAGTTACAAGTTTACGAGCCTGAATCATAGTCTCTATGACTGAATCAGAAAAACCTCGCTTGGACAGGATTAACCGTTCAATCTCCAAGCAGTCAGCTTCAGAGAAGTTACATTTGGGTGAAGGAAAGGCCCTTGAATGAGAAGGTCCTTCCTCAACGGAAGTCTCCAAGGTGGCAGGGATGACATGTCTACCGGATCTGCATACCAAATTCTGTGAGGTCAAGCAGGAGGAATGAGGATCACCGGTGCCCTCTCCTGCTTGATTCGAGCAATAACCGAGGAAGAAGCAGGAACGGAGGAAATATGTATGAGAGATTGAAGGACCAAGGAACCACAGGAGCATCTATCAGTTCCGCCTGGGGTCCCTGGACCTCGACCCGTATCTTGGGAGCTTGGCATTCTGATGAGATGCCATGAGATCCAACTCTGGCCGACCCCATTTGAGAATCAGGGTGGAGAACACCTTCGGATGGAGTTTCCACTTTCCCAGATGAAAAGTCTGGCTGCTCAGAAAATCCACCTCCCAGTTGTCAACCCCTGGGATGTGGATCGCTGACAGATGGCAAGAGTGGGCCTCCACCCACCAAATTATTTTGGCTACCTCGGTCATCGCTAAGGAACTCCTCGTTCCTCCTTGATGATTGATGTAAGCCACTGTCGTTATGTTGTCCGACTGGAATCAGATGAACTGGGCCGCAGACAACTGAGGCCAGGCCAGAAGAGCATTGAAGATCGCTCTTAGTTCCAGGATGTTTATAGGAGGAACAGACTCCTGCCTGAGTCCATACTCCCTGAGCCTTTAGGGAACCCCAGACAGCTCCCCATCTTAAAAGGCTGGTGTCTGTTGTCACAATCACCCAGGAAGGTCTGCGAAAGCAGATTCCCTGGGATAGATGATCCAGAGACAACCACCATTGAAGAGAGTCCCTCATCTCCTGTTCCAGGGTTATACGAGGAGACAAATCTGCATAATCTCCATTCCACTGCCTGAGCATGTTTAACTGCAGAGGCCTGAGGTGAAACCAAGCAAATGGTATGATGTCCATTGTCGCCACCATCAGTCCGATTACTTCCATGCACTGACCATAGTCAACAGACCTCCATAGTAGTAGAAGGTTCAGAAAAGAAACTTTTTTTTTTTAATTAAAAATTGACACAAACGTTACTGTCTCTTTAAAATTAAAACGTAACTCATTTTTGTGTGTTCTTGTTCCATCCTAAAACATAAAGGATGGATTAAACAAATAAACAGTGAAATTCCTTTAATTAAGATTAACAGATACAACTCTTACTGTCTCTTTAAATGTAAAAATCAACTCATTTTTTGTGTGCTTGTTCCAATCTACAACCCAAAGGATGGATTAAACAAATAAATGGTGAAATTATGTCAAATAAGATTAACAGATAAAAATGTTACTGTCTCTTTAAATTTTAAACAGTAACTTATTATCCTTGTGTGTAGAAAGCGCTTAGACTAGGACACAAACATAGAAACACCGGCAGAAACCTCAGATAAAACTTGCTGAGGTGCCCTCCAGATACTTTTACATCCTTAAAACGTCATGTACCTAGAACGACATGACAGATTGTAAACAGATCCGGAGCGCAGCTGTAGCGCTATCTGGATCCACCTAGGACAAGACACAGAGTGCTTAGCTAGCCAGGAATAAGACCTATCCCAGAAACTGCTCTATTCTATATAACCGAAGAGCAAGTGCGAGCTAAGTCGGCACTCCCATCTTAGAGACTGCATAGTTAAAACTCGAGATAGAATATGCGCTTCTGAAAAAGAAAAGGCACCAAAACTAAACCCCGCCCTTCATGAGCGTAACAATACATGCTCTCCCGGTTGCCATCATTATGTTAAAGATAGATTACCGGGAGATGTTACTGAAATTGTAATACCAGAGAAAGGTATAAAATGTGCATAACTTAAAAAGCTTATACAGATGAATTGAGCCAGCCTACAAAAATATAAAGATAATATACTAAGTGGTTTAGCCCTCACTGTTATAGGGCATATCCCTCATGGTATCCAGCTCGGCTTAAGTGCCCCCAAAAGCCACCCTCCTCAGCCCCAGTGCCTGCTATAAACATGCTGTCAGAAAATCCTCCTAATTCTATATATAGGAGATATATGTCCCAGTAAAGTGCTATACTTCCTCTGTCCTGAATCCTCTGTGTGCTTCAGACCCAGAATAAAAAGTTAGCACTTACCTTGATATTCTGCCCGACAGCAGGGCAGCTCAGCAGGTTTAGGAGGTCCTCTCCCTCCCATAGCCCTGTGGAAGATGAGAATTATGTCCCACCAGTTCCTATTGCTTTAAAGCCACCAAATGCTCTACTATAGAGACTGATCTGGACTAGGCTACACCCTAGAACAAAGTAGCACTCTCTGGCACTACTTTAAAAATAATAAACTCTTGATTGAAAATTCTAAAACTAACACCTCACTTTACCTCTTCCTATCACTAACGTAGGCAAAGAGAATGACTGGAGTGGGAGGGAAGGGAGGAGCTATATAAAGCAGCTCTGCTGTGGTGCTCTTTGCCTCCTCCTGCTTACCAGGAGGTGAATATCCCACAAGTAAGGGTGATGATCCGTGGACTCATTGTGTCTTTAAAAAGAAATTGCTGCTCTATCTGAATCACGAAAGAAAAAAATTGGGTTCAGTATCCCTTTAACTGACACAGACATTGTTGAAAAAGAAAGATGCATCAATCAAAGAATATCCTAGAAAGAAAAATCTTTATTTCTAACATTATTTCATAATGCTGGTTCAATAAACTATGCACTTTTACATAAGAATATAATGAATATATTCCATTGTAATGCACAGAGGTTGTTTCCCCCTGAAGAGTTTTTAAAATAATCTGTTCATTATAGCCAATGTTCTATCCATTTACCTTTTTTAGGAGTGGGATCATTTTTTTATAGGAATGTAGAATCCTGAGCATATTTGATGTCTGATGCACCTTTAAGGTGCCGCTAGTTATAACTTGTGTACACCATCCTTTTCCAATCTGTTTTGTTGAGTAACATTGCCACTAGCATATGCTAGAAGTTTACACCCATTCATGCTACAGAATAGGCTGGAAATATAATCTCAATAAAACATCTGACTGAATGAACTAAGCCACCAATTTACTCAAATATACAATTCTAACTCTTACTTTTCAAAGGTCATTTTGTGTATTTGAGAATATATACTAAAGGGAAAGACAGCTCCAGAATTGTTATTGTTTTAAAAAATAGGTAACACCTTTATAACCTATTCCTCGTTTTTTTATAACAGTTGTAAGAATATAAGTTTTACCTCTGTACCTCTTATATCTAAGCCTTTGTCGACTGCCCCCTCATTTCAGTACTTTTGAATGACTTGCAATTTAGCCCATTAGTGCTGACTCATAAATAACCCCACGTGCATCAGTATAATGTTATCTATATGGTCCACATGAACTAGCATATTTTTCTTTGTTATCTTGGTATCTTTATTTGAAAAAGCAAGAATATAAGCTTATGAACCGGCCCATCTTTGGTTCAGCACCTGGGTAGCCCTTGCTGAATGGTGGCTAAAATGCAATCAGCAAACGCTACCTAGAGTGCTGAACCAAAAATAGGCCGGTTCCTAAGTTACTGCTTTTTAAAATAAAGATACCATGAGAATGAAGAAAAATTGATAATATGAGTAAATTAGAAAGTTGCTTAAAATTGCATGCTCTACCTGAATCATGAAAGAAAACATTTGGGTTCAGTATCCCTTTAACACCCAAAATTAATCAGAAAATAATATGCAGTTATGTATATATGTTTTTTATTATATTTCTTGTTGTTGGAGACCAATCCAATTAGGGATAATATTAACCCAATCACACAATCACTGTAGCATGTAGCAGGATAAGACTTGCAAAGTGTAGTGTTCATTTCCAATTTTCATGGGTATTAGGAAAATGGGGAAATAATGGAATATTATTACATTGTTTTATTTTACTTTGGCATATTTATGTTTTTTTTTTGTTTGTTTTTTATTAAATATTTTTTATTTTTGGTTCTTACTCTTTGGTGTTCTTCTTCTCTTCGGCAGATGTCTGTGGGTTATCAGTGACTGTACGTCCATGCTTGACATTCATCTGTAAAATATATGAATTCTTGTCAGTTATTAAAGGGACATTGTACACTAGATTTTTCTTAGCATAAATGTTTTGTAGATGATCCATTTATATAGTCCATCTGGGTGAGTTTTTGTAACAACGTATAGTTTTGCTTATTTTTTAATAACATTGTGCTGATTTTCTGACTCCTAACCAAGCCCTAAAGTTTTAGATGTAGACTGATGATTCTAGCTGCTATTGTTTATATAATCTGTCTTTGTTATATGCAGGGAAGGGGGGGGGGTCTTTTCTTCCTTCCTGCTTTCTCAGCCCCTTTCACTGGGTGTCCCAGTGCTAAATTGGAAGCTTCTAAGAAAGTTTTTATAAGGTTTTATACTGGATTTTTATATCAGTATCTGTGCATATTCTTCTTCATAGTAATGTCTATTATATGTAGTTTCTACAATCAGCTGTTTGTAGAGCACAACTTATAACCGATATTTAAAATGAGATCTTTTTATCTCTTTCAGTTTATGGTGACCAGAGATTTAGCAGAGCTGGTGTCATCTGTAGCTCTATCTGAGGGTGATGTTGCCTTAGTAGCGGTCTTTGCTTCTTTCTTTGCATTTTCTAGCAAAGGAAGTAAATTTATTGAAGCCAGAGAGCGAGTTACAGGTACAAATCTCTGCCTCCTTTCATCGTCTTTAGGGTCTGAAGAGCTGTAAGAGAAAAACATATTTTTGTAATTGAGCTTTAAAAAAAGATCTGCTTCACTATCACCAACTCCTCTTGTTGCTCTCTTGGCCTTATAAATGTCCACGTTTTACTTTGTGACACAGTGGGTTGTCTAGCCATATCCTGACCCACTCTAACTTTGTCCACTTTACCCTTAGCACTAACAAAGTGGAAGATGATATCTATGGTGCTTTTTACAGTATATAAATTCATTATTTTCCCTACACATATTGTAAAACAGTAGATTGCCTGGCCAAACCCCTCCTACTCTGACTTTGCTTACTTCATGGTTAGCTCTACTCACAATCCCACAGGCTCATATTTCAAGATTACTCTGTCTCCGGGTTGGCCCCAAATCTCCTTGACAAGCCCTAGCCTCCCAGGAAATGTTGGGAGGGTAAAATTCTAAATCAATATTCCATGTAGTGCTGAGTCTTTATGAATAAATCAAAAAGCTACTGCATACACCCAAACAATTATTATTTAATTCATCCAAGAAACATAAAATATTAGAATATAAAATGTTGTTATTTTCAGTATAATTCATGTTTACTATTTACCCAATTTTCTTCTAATTGAACTATAAAAATTCAGACTATGCCAATTCTGTAAAATGTATATATACACTGAAGACTTATCTATCCCTGATTGGCCTCAGCAGGGTCAATTAGATAAAAAAAAAAAACACAAAACAATGTTTTTTTTTTGTTTTTTTCAAGAATACTTTTTATTGAGGTTAAGTCATAGATAAAACAGTACATTTACATAAGGGAATCATGGCAACATGCCCATATGACATACATCGAGAAAGCAAACATAAGTGAACAATATAACAGACATGTCATTAGAATTGTGTAAAGTTCTTGAGAGCTATCCAAAGAGGACGTTCCTTAGCCATGAGTGATACCTCTTTTTACATAACTTCATACTCACAGACAGCGAATAATACATGCATCAGAGTTATCTACTGTAAGCCTATAATCTCACAGAGGTGGTTAGTACCTGAAGGCTTATCCCTGTCAATGATCAATTCAGAGATCATAGTTTTAGCTAGAGTAACATAGACCAGAAAACATTAACTAAAGGTTTATTCATGCCTTGCCTGGGACATGGCCCCTCCTCTAGATTTATCTAATATAAGATAAAGTGTATGTGGATTACTAGGTTATCCAGACCCAGGCAGGTTATACCTTGTTCAACAGTAAAAGATTGAGAGTACAACCGGGCGGTAGGGCGTCCGGGTGTGCAGAGAAGAGTAAGAAAGTGGGGAAGGGGGAGAGAAGAGAAAGAGGAAGCGAAGGATAATAAAAATATGAGAGGAGAAGAAAAAAAAAAAAAAGAAAAAAAAAGGGGGGGGGGGGGGGGAGGGGAGGGGGACCCAAGTCCCAGCTGCGGGTGACTATCTCCTACAATGTTCCCTTGATCCCCACTCTCGAGGGCTATTGCATTCTAAATATCTTTCTATTTGTTGTCTCCTATTTCCCAGAGTGCCCAAACTTGTCCGTGCAAGCCAGCTTTGCCCATGGATCTCAAGGAGAATTCCTCCATAGAATGGATATATTCGATGATATCCCGTATCATGTGAAGTGTGACCTGTGTTTTTCCCAACCAGCATCTTGCGATTGCTAGTTTCGTGGCTAAGAGTATAGTGACACAAAGCATTTTCTCAGGTTGGGCCAGTTTCCCTAGTCCCAAATGGAACAGGGCAGTATCAGGTGTCAGTTTGTGTAGTAACCCCAATTGATCTAACAGTGCCGCTACTTGGTCCCAGGTTTCCCTGACTCCCACACAGCTCCACCAGATATGATAGTGGGAACCTCTTTGGCCACACCCCCTCCAGCATCTGTCTGAAGTCTGTGGGAACATCTTATTGAGGATGACTGGTACTCTATGCCAGCGTAGGACCAGTTTTATGTAAAGCTCATATAATGAGACGCAGTGGATTGCTGCTCTAGTATATTGAACTGCCTGCTGCCACTCCAGCTCCTCGTGCTCCCTCCCCATATCCCTCTCCCATTCCACGATGCGGAAAGTTTTGGTAAATCTTTCAGAATCCAATAGGAGTTGATAGTGTATTGTCAACGCCTTGCGTAGGGGCTTGCCCACGAGCCACCTTTTTTCCCATTGTGTCAATTCTCTGGGTTTCTCCTTTTGGAACTTCCAAGATATCAACAATGATATAAGCCTGAAATACTCGAAGTGGAACTTTTTGGGGATATCCATGTCCGACAAGTCCGGAGCCTGGATCGCCAAACCTCGGGGTGTATAGAGATCCCTGACATGCTTGATACCCCAGCCAGACCACAGCTGCGCATGGGACTCCGGCAGGCAGGATAGCAGAGCCCTGATTGAATGTATTGGGGATGGGTGTGGAGCCACTCCAGTCAAGCCACGAAGTTCTCTCCATATTTTAATGCCTGCTTTAATGACAGGATTCTCAACCCCCAAGAGTGTATCTGCATGTTGAGGGACCCATATAAGGTCTTCTAGCATCAGGCTCGAGGGGAGCACAGCCTGCTCAAGCTGTCCCCACCTGGTGTCTTCAGCCGGGGCCCCCCACGGCGTCACGTGGGAGAGCATAGCCGCCTTATAGTACTTGCCTATGTTGGGTGCTGCCAACCCTCCATGTAGAACAGGCCGTTGTAGTTGTTGCATGGCTATCCTCGAGGGTTTACCCTGCCAGATAAACCTGTTTATGGTTGTCTGGAAACGACTGAGAATATATTGCGGGACAGCCAACGGTATACACCTAAAAAGGTATGTGACCTTAGGGAGAAGGGACATCTTTACAGACTGTATTCTCCCAATCCATGATATCTCATATTTAACCCATTTCGCAGTAAGAGAATCGAATTCTTTTAGTAGAGGGTCGTAATTTGCCCGAATTACTATCTTCGGGTCCGGGGAGAGGATAACCCCTAAATGTTTTAATTCAGTTGTAGACCAAGCAAATGGGTAAGTCTCTTTGAGCCACTTAAGTTGCTCCGCAGGCAGGTTTATCACTAACGCCTCTGTCTTAGTGAAGTTGAGCCTATAGTATGATATCTCACCAAATGTCTGTAAACATTCGAAAACTACCGGCAATGAGGTCTCGGGTTCTGTGATGAACAGGGTGAGGTCATCTGCAAAAAGTGCGAGTTTCTGCATAGTATCATGAATCAACATTCCCTGTATTCCAGCAGTTTTTCTAATCATGGCCGCCAGAGGCTCAATAGATAACACAAAGAGCAGTGGGGACAACAGGCACCCCTGCCTGGTCCCATTTCTGATCTCAAAGGGATCAGAGCAGAACCCCTTTCCTCGGATTCTGGCTGAAGGGCCTGAGTACAGTGCCATGACCGCACTAATTAGACGAACCGGGAGCCCAAAGACCCTCAACACTTCCTCCATATACTCCCACCGCACCCTGTCGAAGGCCTTTTCTGCATCCAACGACAGGGCAACAAGTGGGAGCCCCAGAGACTTGGATTCAGCAAAGATGTCCAGAAGGCGGCACGTGTTGTCCGAACCCTGACGACCCCGGACAAACCCCACCTGATCCAGATGGATCAGGGAGGGGAGTATTTTGGCTAGCCTATTGGCCAGGATTTTCGAGTAAAGTTTTATATCCACATTTATCAAGGATATAGGTCTATAACTTTCACATCTGCTCGGGTCTTTATCCGGTTTTGGGATGGTCACAATTTCCGCTTCCAAGTACTCTCTGGGAAAACACCCAGTCTGGAAGGCTGCATTAAAGACAGACACCAGAATGGGACTAACTTCCCCCGAAAGTTTCTTATAGAAGATAGATGAAAATCCATCTGGACCCGGGGCCTTGTGCAGTTTCAGCCCCTTTATAGCAACAATGTTGTTTTTAATAATAAAATTACAAAAACAAGTGCAGATTGACTCTTCCAAATAATCTTTTTCCAAGCCTAGCGGGCACCAAAAGTGACACCAATGATGATATAATATATGTACCAAATATACCAATCTAAAAGTATAAAGTATAAAATATATCTATATACTGCATAAAGTATAAATATCAATGTATCTATACACCATACAAAGTGTAAATTTCAGAAGAAATATGAGTCCCGGCAGTAGTGAATACTTGTATCCTTCAATATGACCAAGGAGCTGCGCTCTTCTTTTATCCCCTTCACAGTCAAAGTTAGATCAAAAAGTCTAAAAAGAAAAGTAAAAGGTGCATCCTTGTGCAGATTAATGCTATAAAGCTGTTGATATGAGCCAATTCACTTCCCAATGTGCACAAAATACTCACAAGGTAGCACTCTGTTGTGCTGATAGATGCAGGCAGAGATCTTACAGTGTCTCTGCTCACTGATTCAACGCAATTGGAAATCTAGTAATCTTCCTCAGGATACAGTCTGCTAACAGCTGTGGGGAAACCTGTAGCAACCCCCAAAAGATAAGTCCTTAAACTCTCAGGATAGTAATCAAAAACCTGTATTAAAACTTTAAAAGCTGATATAATAAACATATTAAGTACTGATATCGCTACATGTTTCTCAGCCCTCCGATCGTTTCACCTGGTGCATCAATGTATCAAAACTTTAGAGTATTTAAAAGGGACTTAAAGGGACACTAAACCCCAAAAAAAATATTTCATGATTCAGGAAGAGAATACAATTTTAAATAACATTCCAATTGACTTCTATTATCTAATTTGCTTAATTCTTTAGATATCCTTTGTTGAAGAAATAGCAATGCACATATATGAGCCAGTTACACAAGACATCTATGTGCATCTGTCAATCAGCAGCTACTGAGCATATCTAGATATGCTTTTCAGCAAAGAATATCAAGAAAATGAAGCAAATTAGATAAAAGAAGTACATCAGAAAGTTGTTTAAAATAACATGCTCTTTATAAATCATGAAAGAAAAAAATTGGGTTTCATGCTCCTTTAAACCAATCAGATCCATAGGCTAACAAGCGTAATCAGAACACACCTGTGTGATCACAATCAGAAGTATGGTTGAAAAGATTTTAAACCATTCTAAACAGATATATAACAAATACAAAAATGTTGATCTAAAAATATAAATCATATGAATCCTGCTGTTGCCACCCAATACAAATTGGTGAAGAAATCTAATGTTTATTATCCAATTAAACTCAAACTATAGAGCTATTAGAAACATCAGAAGAAAACATTTGCCAGTTTTATTGAGAGACCCCATTCTCAATAGAACTTTGGGCCACAAACCTAAATTGGTGTTTAGAAGAGCGACCAAACTAAAACAGAAATTAGCTACCTTCAAGGTAGTCTTCTCCAAACAAATCTCTAATAGCTATTCCCGAAAAAGACATAATTATAATGGATGGAGCAAAATGGGTCAAAAAGACACCTTTAAATGTAACCATTCTAAGTGATCTAGGTGTCAGTTCATTACGCATGACTCTTCATTCATATCATCCTTACAGGAGAGCAATTTAGGATCTCAGAGAGAGGCTTACATGTAACCATAGTTATGAAATTTATGTGATATCCTTTGACTGTGGGGTTCAATATTTGGGGTGCACTACCAGGACGATTAGAAGAAGGTGGATCAAACACCTTAGGAACATCAAAAAGGGCTCATTTAAACATAGTGTATCTCGCCATCTTCTTTATAATCATGGAAAAATCAACGACAACATGAGAATTACTCCTCTAGAAAGATTTAAGACAATGGGGCTCATTTATCAAGCTCCGTATGGAGCTTGAAGGGCCGTGTTTCTGGCGAGCCTTCAGACTCGCCAGAAACACCAGTTATTAAACAGCGGTCTAAAGATGATCGAAACATCCACAATGTAGCAATATAGTCAAAAGGGATCAGTCACAGAAACAAGATTGCCAGGAACATTTTAAAAACTGCTGACATCAGTGTTCGAAGGCAGTCTCGTCGAGAGGCGTTTAACTATACATCTCAGCACCCTGAGTATCGCTTGCTGATTGGTGACTACATTTAGCCACTAATCAGCCAGTGCCTACCCAGGTGCTTAAATAAAAATGACCACTTTGAGATGGTAATATAAAATAATAAATATATATAAACTCCCATTGTTTCATAGACACTAAAATATTACACTTATTTTGTCAATATTTACACAGCTAATGAAACTTTAAAAAAAATACATCTTCATGTTATTCTCAGACTAATCTTTTCTTTAAATGCTTTATTCTATCTAGCATTTATTTAGGGTCAGATTACAAGTAAAGCGGTATTTAATGCTCCTGCTTGCATGCTAACTATACTAGAAGTAAGCTTTTTGCCACGTCGGTAGTGCTCGAGTTACAAGTTGAAAGTAAAAAGTTTTCTTTTGAGCGCAAACCCGATGCATGCAAAAAGCCATGCAAAAAAATTGTTTTTCCCTATAGAATTCAATGGAGCAAAAAAAAAAAAAAACCCTACTTACTGGCAAACCTGATTGCATATTCTTACCCGACATAAAAATATGAATATTTCACATTCCAATGTTCTTCACATAGAAGAATGTTCTGTTTATTCATAAATACAAATCTACATAAGTCTGATCATATTTTGGTACAATGCATGTCTATACCTATATATATATATATATATATATATATATATATATATATATATATATATATATATATATATATATGATTATACATAGGTATATACAAATATATATATATATATATATATATATATATATATAGGTCAGCAGAAGAATACGGCACACACTTTATCCCCACAGCCACCTGGTGCTCAGCTAAAACAGTACATACAGTAGGAAAGATGAGCTGAATCCAACGGATCCAATCCGTTTTATTCAGTGCAGAAAGAAACCAGACGTTTCGGCTCTAACACAAGCCTTTTTCAATGGTATTCAAACCGGATGTGTCAAACAGCACACAAACCTCTACCTTAAATACCCACCCATCCCCATGTGAGCACCAATCAGCAAACAAACCTGAGACGCACCCTCTGACAAGCAGTAACAGACCGGGCTTCAAAACACAGCTGTTTCAGAGCAGACGCGGCGTGACGTCATCACGCTCACTGCGCGTCAAAGAATCGCTAGAGCTCCGGGTACCCATGGAGACACAGTGTAAACATAAACATCAGTTCTCCATGGTGATGTGAGAGGGCGCGGGCTCAGATGTGTGACTGACAGGTGCGATATAAATATAACCAAACAGTGGGCCGTGAGTGAAAGCCCAAAAGAAAAAATGCATCAGAATATATATACAAGAGAAAAGGTATCTAAATATTGTTAAACAGGGAGAAATCAATACATATGACTTAATAATAACAGGCGCTATAAGATCAAATACAGACTAACGTGTACCTCAGAATTTGTGGTCTATGCTATTATTTGTCCATGTTCGAGATACTACATAGGCAAGACGGTGACGCAGATCAAGGAACGCTTGGCAAATCATAAAACAGCCATCCGTGATGACGTCACGCCACGTCTGCACTGAAACAGCTGTGTTTTGAAGCCGGTCTGTTACTGCTTGTGCCGTTTCTTTTCTAACACCCCCGCTCCCACCAACTTTACCCTCAAAATACTGCATAGTGCAGTTATTTTATTAAAAAAAATAATAATGGTTCAATATTTATTTTTTAATAAAATACACACTACTGTATTTTGGGGGCATTTGGGGGATATTTATAAAATTAACCAGAGATCGATCTGATCTCTGGTTAATTTTATAAGCGCTAATTGCTACCGAGAACTTGCGGTTGTTGTTAGATATAAGACAACAAAAATATTATTCTGTTTGATCAGGTATAAACTTTACAAAACTGGCAGCATTAAAGCAACATTAAAGTATTTTTTCTTTGCCACAAATAAAAGAGGACGTTCTAATATGTATTACAAATGTTTTGTTTTGAAAAGCAGATGTTCTTGTGCTGAGAAATAAACATTTTATTTTCTTATGCTTGTGGGTATGTCAATGTTGACCAGTAGAACCATGGTAGTTGTTTTTCTCAGTACTTACTGACTGTTAATAAAACTATCAAAATAAATAGCATTAAAGGAAAACTAAACATTAAGGGCTAGATTACAAGTGGATCGCTAATTTAACGAGTGCCCGCAAATGGGCAAATTTGCCCATTTGCGGGGAGCAATAAATAACCAGCCATTACAAGTGGCTGGTTATTTCTACGACAAGTTCACAATAGCAATTAGCACTCATAAAATTAACCAGAGATCAAATCTCTGGTTTATTTTTTATAAATGTCTACCAAACGCCCCCAAAATCAAGTGTGATATATTTTATTAAAAAATAAAGATAGTATTTTTTAATAAAATAACTGCAAAAAGCAGTTTTTGGGGTCTAAAGGGAGCATGTGTGGTGGTATTAGAAAAAACCCTGAGAGATCCCAAAAGTGAGGGTGGACATGGGGACTGGAATACTGGGTAAGAGGCCCAAAGCAAGGTACCTTGTGATGAACCAGGATAAAGAGTCAGAATTGTAAGCTGAAAATAGATCTGATTAGTCAACCAGGTATTAACATCAGAGCCTAAAAGAAAGTATTGCAGAGCTGAAGTCAGGGAACAAGCTAGATATCAGATTGACATAAATCACAAACAGGATAGATGTTAGGTAATGGATTTGGGAAGGCACAGGATCACTGCTGAACTAACTTCCTTGATATTGCTGAAGTTTGTGCATCATTTTCTACACCATCACTGAGACACTAGTGATAGAGTTAAAGAGAACCATAATATCATGTGGTGCAGAGTTACCAGTGGGAAATTATATCATCTAATGCAAAAGGTGTTTACAGCTAGCGATTTATGTAAATGTATTTTATTATTCAACTCTGCAATCTTACACCTATGTTACATCACTGCATTATATAATAGTGCTTTATCAAGAAATGAGGAATAACATAGATCCATAGGGGCCGATTTATCAAGCTCTGTAATGGAGCTTGATGCCCCAAGTTTTCGGTAAACCTTCAGTCTCACCGGAAACAGAAGTTATAAAGCAACGGTCTAAAGACCACTGCTTCATAACTTGTCCGCCTGCTCTGAGGCCGTAGACAGAAATCAACCTGATCGAATATGATCGGGTTGATTGACACCCTGCTAGCGGCTGATTGGCATATACTGTCGACATTTATCGCTACATCGTATCATGTCCGCTCGCACTATGATAAATATACGCCATAGAGTTTAGAACTGTGTTTTGTTTGATAGGAGCTTGATGGGAAGTTCTCAGATACTGTGTGAATAT
Source organism: Bombina bombina (assembly GCF_027579735.1). Lineage (NCBI taxonomy): Eukaryota > Metazoa > Chordata > Amphibia > Anura > Bombinatoridae > Bombina > Bombina bombina. Next base: position 511,463,175 of record NC_069502.1, read on the forward strand.
GAAGAGGAGTAAAGCAGAGGAGGTATGAGGAAGATGTGCAGTTTTAGGGTGAGAAGTTATCATGTCATGTAAGATAATAGTTTAATGAGGGTGGATCAGATAGGTCGTAGAGGAGTGGTGGTTTACAGATGATTAATAGCACAGGGTTCAAGCAGTGAAACAGAGATTTTAAGTTAAGAGTGTAAAGAGAGGTGGATATGGTTATTGGAGATAAAGAGGGAAATGTGCTACTGTTTTCTAGGGTGAGCAGGGTTCATAGAATGTGGAAGATGAAAGAGAAGGAATGTTGGATATAGAGTGGTTTAAAGTATTGAGTTGGGGATTAGAGAGTGGGGGTGTAGAAAAATATCTAAAGGATTCAAAAGATACAATGAGGGTGATGAGACGGTAGACACAAAAGGGAAAGAGATGGAGAGTGACTTTCAATAGCGAGGTAATTTGTGCACATAGAGGTGAAGAGGGAGGTTATAGTGTGAAGAGGGCGAAGCAGAGATTTCCAATCACAGTCCATAGATTGAGAATGAAACTAAAGAGAATATGGTTGCAGAAGCAGGTAATAATTAGGGGGGAAATACATTATTTGGTGCACCCATAATTATAGGTACAAATATAAACTGTATAATTTGTAATACTTAACCAGCAGTTAATGTTCACCATGAATGAGAACACCTCTTCAGGAAGGCAAATTTCTTTAATTTACTAAGATGCGAAAAAATATCTCATGCTTCAGTGAAATTTTTTAGTAGAATAACAGAGATGGTTGTTTTTATGATTAGGACTTTCCCTATTAATGAATAATGCAATCTTGAACCATCCTTTTTTCCACTTCTCCTTCATTAAGCTAAATATTATGAGCACACTAATCTTGTCACCACGTTTCTACCCCTGAGGTTGGTAAAAATCTCTGTTTACTTTGATGTAGGATGTGTGCGTGATGGCACCATGTAAGGCTGGTTTCCTTTCCTTCCTGCTCTCCTAAAGAAAACATATTTTACACATGTAGAACAAGCTCGGCAAAGAGAACATTCCTGCTAAAGGTTTGGTCCAACAATTATTCACAGGGGAAAACATTCCTCTCATTGACTTGCAATCAAGAAAGCTTTACTAGGTAGTTTGCACTGGAAAACATACAGTGACTTGAGCATCATATTACTCTGTAATTGGATATTAGACTTTAATACATGTTTTTATGTTCTATTCACCATTTTGGAGAGGTTTTTATTAAATACTTTAGTAATATACAATGAAACAGGCCATTATACCAAGTATTGTTTGGCGATGGTCCTGGTTGATATTTCTTCAAGTAAATTTGCTGAATTATAATATATATATATATATATATATATATATATATATATATATATATATATATATATATATATATATATATATATATATATATATATATATATATATATATAAAAATATAAAAAGGAGAGAGATTCACTCAGCTGAGACAGAACAAAAGCTAGAAAAACTTCTGTGCCTGTTCATTTTAGGGTGCCACTCAGGGTGCATACTCTTTTAGCACACTATGCCCCTTCACAAAGAAAAAATATCCTGTAGCATATCAGTCTGACCCTGGCCAATGACAGTCCAGCGCCAAAATACCAGGCAATTCTTCTCTGAACAAGAGAAACAACAACCCCAGACAATCGTTTCGGCCTAGAGAGATACAACTGCACCTCACTGACGAGGCCCACAGAAGGCCGAAACAATCGTCTGGGGTTGTTGCTTCCCTTGCCCAGAGAAGAATTTCCTGGTATTTCGGCGCAGGACTGTCATCATTGGGCAGGATCAGACTGATATGCTACAGGATATTTTTTCTCTGTGAAGGGGCATAGTGTGCAAAAAGAACGCGCACCCTGAGTTGCAATATAAATGAACAGGCATGGAAGTTATTCTAGCTTTTGTTCTATCTCAGGAGTACTGTTCTTTTTCTCTTTTGTCTCTTTTCTCTTTTTATATATATTTATATATATTATTCCTACAAAATGCTCTATATGTTACTAATTATTTTATTTTTCTGTAATTAACCAAAACTGGGAGGAGAAGTTTGAAATTTGTATTTCTGTTATACATATACAAACAATAAAAAAGTTAAAAGTTTATTTCTAGCTGAAGGATTGTAGAAATTTGGAACCAAAAATAAACTTTAACTATAGAACAGCGGTTTTCATACTGTGGGGTGCGCTTCCCCAGGGGGCCGCCAAAGGTGAGGAAGAGCCTCATAAGCAGTAGTGCAATGCCGCGCTAAGGACAGTGCTGCAGGCACAGTGAGGCTCATGGGTATATTTATTAATGTACATACGCTGTCGGCATTTATCATTGCACGAGCAGTTCTTTTTAACCGCCCCCTGCAGATTCACGGCCAATCGGCCACTAGTAGGGCGTGTCAATTACCCGATCGTATTCAATCAGGTTGATTTCTGTCCGCAGCCTCAGAGCAGATGGACAGGTTATGGAGCAGCGGTCTTCTGGAGCCTGATAAATCGTCCCCTCAGTGTGTGACCGGAGGAATTGTTATAAGTACAACTGTATTAACGTTTATTTATTTGAAATGAGTATTTGAAATTTTCAGATCTGGAATTCTTCTTGTGAAAGTGCAACACACTAAGATCTGGATTTGCAAAGATTTTAATGTGTTTCACTTTCACAGAAAGAAATCCAGCTTTGGAAAAAGGTGAATGCTGCTGGAGGCCTCCATCCTCTGTAATCATTTCCTTCTGAATGAAACAAATGCACATGCCTACTACTAACTACGCGTTCCTTGTGCTCCCTATTCTCTCTCCGCAGTACAGTGCGTGCTACAGCTCACAGGCTTTTACAGAGAAGGCAGGGTGGAAGAAGAAATTGTTTCTAAGGTAGAAGACTTTCTCAGTAATACTGGCAAGCTCTTTAATCTCACATAGTGGAGTAGCACATAGTGAAGCTGCACACCTGCCACATTCCCATTGCGTGTCAAAATGTATTGTAGTTGTAGCTTATCCCGCGCCTAGGTCTGGCTCCTATATTAGAGTCCCTTCTGTCCTCTATATTACATTGCAACTGCAGCCAAATCATCATTTAATTTAGTTCCCATATGTGGGTATGTGGGTTCTCATATGTGGGTATGATATGTTTTTGTGTATGCATGAAATTGTGTACTTGTGTGTGTTTGCTTCTTTGTGTGTGCATATGTGGGTATGAAATGTTTGTGTCTATGTATTAAATTGTGTGCGTGTGCTTGTGTATGTGCATGTGCTTGTGTGTGTGTGTGCTTGTGAATGTGCTTGTGTGTGTGTATGTGCTAGTGCTGCCTTGTGTGTGTGCTTGTGTGTGTGTGCTTATGTTTGTGTGTGCCTATATGTGTGCTTGTGTGTGTATGTGCTTGTGTGCATGCTTGTGTGTGTGTGACTGTGTGTGTGTGCTTGTGTGTGCGTGCTTGTGTGTGTGACTGTGTGTGTGCTTGTTTCTTCGTGTGTGCTTGTGTGTGTGTGTGTGCTTGTGTGTGTGTGTGCTTGTTTCTTCGTGTGTGCTTGTGTGTGTGTGTGTGTGCTTGTGTGTGCATGCTTGTAGGCATATTTTTATAACATCTATTGCGGGGGGCCTCATCGTGAAAGTTTCCTCAAAGGGGATGCCCACTGTTTAAGTCTTTGAAAATCACTGTTATAGCAAAATCCGCCTGTTTCAGGAAAGGGACCAATTCCTCTTTTCTAGACAGCCTATATGCTGATTTTGACAGTTGGCAAACCCCAGATATGTAAAGTTTATACTGCAATACTGTATTCTATACAAGAAGCATATTAAGCTGAGCTGCAATGTATCCCCATGAGGGGCAAATTTGTGGTTACTGTAAAAGAGTCTGTAAATCTTTCACACATGTAAATAAATGTAAAACAAAGTCAGAAGACCTTTTTCATTTGTATTACCTGTATAGGGCTAGATTACAAGTGGTGCGCTATTGTTAGCGTGGGACACAATATGTAATTTCAGACTGCAATAATTTACGCTCATATTACAAAGTCATATTGAAAGAAAACAATTGCGCTCGAACATAAACAACATTTGTGCTCAATAGTTTAGCACACCTGAAGATCTAGCATATAGTGTAAGGGTTAAATATTAAAGGAGCAGTCTAGTCCAAAATAAATCTTCATGATTCAGATAGGGAATACCGCTATGGATATAAGTATATATATATATATATATATATATATATATATATAAATATATAGAGCGGACATGATACAATGTAGCGTATCATGTCCTCTGCAAATCAATAAATGCAGACAGCATACGCTGTCAGCATTTATCATTGCACCAGCAATTCTTGTGAACTGCTGGTGCAATACAGCCCCCTGCAGATTTGTGGCCTAACGGGGGGAGTCAATCAACCCAATCGTATTCGATTGGGTTGATTTCTGTCCGCAGCCTCAGAGCAGGCGGACAGGTTATGGAGCAGTGGTCTTTAGAAACACAGAGCTTGATAAATTGACCCCATAGTCTTTTTAGTCTGGTATGGTAAGTAATAGCATAGATATGTAGATATCCAAAACAACAATATTCGGATATGATTAAAATTATTTTCCTGTCTGGGGGGTGTATTCACAAGAAGTTACCTCAATCCAATGAGTTTAGTGTTAGGTTATATGGGAGAGCCAACTTAGCATATGTGGAAGTGAGCCACATTGTTTTTTTCCTTTTTGAGAACCCAGTCTGGAGATAGTTGTCAGCTAGGGGGGATATGGAAAGGAAATAAACAACAATGTTCTTTGTATATATATATATATATATATATATATATATATATATATATATATATATATATATATATATATATATATATATATACAGGGAGTGCAGAATTATTAGGCAAGTTGTATTTTTGAGGATTAATTTTATTATTTAACAACAACCATGTTCTCAATGAACCCAAAAAACTCATTAATATCAAAGCTGAATATTTTTGGAAGTAGTTTTTAGTTTGTTTTTAGTTTTAGCTATTTTAGGGGGATATCTGTGTGTGCAGGTGACTATTACTGTGCATAATTATTAGGCAACTTAACAAAAAACAAATATATACCCATTTCAATTATTTATTTTTACCAGTGAAACCAATATAACATCTCAACATTCACAAATATACATTTCTGACATTCAAAAACAAAACAAAAACAAATCAGTGACCAATATAGCCACCTTTCTTTGCAAGGACACTCAAAAGCCTGCCATCCATGGATTCTGTCAGTGTTTTGATCTGTTCACCATCAACATTGCGTGCAGCAGCAACCACAGCCTCCCAGACACTGTTCAGAGAGGTGTACTGTTTTCCCTCCTTGTAAATCTCACATTTGATGATGGACCACAGGTTCTCAATGGGGTTCAGATCAGGTGAACAAGGAGGCCATGTCATTAGATTTTCTTCTTTTATACCCTTTCTTGCCAGCCACACTGTGGAGTACTTGGACGTGTGTGATGGAGCATTGTCCTGCATGAAAATCATGTTTTTCTTGAAGGATGCAGACTTTTTCCTGTACCACTGCTTGAAGAAGGTGTCTTCCAGAAACTGGCAGTAGGACTGGGAGTTGAGCTTGACTCCATCCTCAACCCGAAAAGGCCCCACAAGCTCATCTTTGATGATACCAGCCCAAACCAGTACTCCACCTCCACCTTGCTGGCGTCTGAGTCGGACTGGAGCTCTCTGCCCTTTACCAATCCAACCACGGGCCCATCCATCTGGCCCATCAAGACTCACTCTCATTTCATCAGTCCATAAAACCTTAGAAAAATCAGTCTTGAGATATTTCTTGGCCCAGTCTTGACGTTTCAGCTTGTGTGTCTTGTTCAGTGGTGGTCGTCTTTCAGCCTTTCTTACCTTGGCCATGTCTCTGAGTATTGCACACCTTGTGCTTTTGGGCACTCCAGTGATGTTGCAGCTCTGAAATATGGCCAAACTGGTGGCAAGTGGCATCTTGGCAGCTGCACGCTTGACTTTTCTCAGTTCATGGGCAGTTATTTTGCGCCTTGGTTTTTCCACACGCTTCTTGCGACCCTGTTGACTATTTTGAATGAAATGCTTGATTGTTCGATGATCACGCTTCAGAAGCTTTACAATTTTAAGAGTGCTGCATCCCTCTGCAAGATATCTCACTATTTTTGACTTTTCTGAGCCTGTCAAGTCCTTCTTTTGACCCATTTTGCCAAAGGAAAGGAAGTTGCCTAATAATTATGCACACCTGATATAGGGTGTTGATGTCATTAGACCACACCCCTTCTCATTACAGAGATGCACATCACCTAATATGCTTAATTGGTAGTAGGCTTTCGAGCCTATACAGCTTGGAGTAAGACAACATGCATAAAGAGGATGATGTGGTCAAAATACTCATTTGCCTAATAATTCTGCACTCCCTGTATATATATATATATATATATATATATATATATATATATATATAAAACTTATATATTCATATAGATATATAGGTATAGATACATATATTACAAAAATTAATTATATATATATATATATATATATATATATATATATATATATATATATATAATTTTAAAGTAAAAGAACATTTTCTTCTAGGTGAAGAACATTGGAATGTAAAATATTCATAACTTCTGGTTTAGCGATGTAGGTCTAATGTGTGTCAGGTTAGCGCACAAATGACTAGTGTTTGATTTTTTTTATTCAGTGCACTTCATTGAAGTCTATGGGGAGAAAAAGTTAACGCGTTGCTATAGCCGAAGTCCTGAAGTTAGCACACATTGGGTTTCAATTGCTCGCAAACGTTTCACCATGTAGTATGCAAGCTAACCTGCCCACGTTAAAAGATTGCATCTAGCAAAGTTTGTTGCACAAACGGAAAAAAAAAAATAACGCGCCACTTATAGAGGGCCAGATTACAAGTGAAGCACTATTTAAAGCTCCTGCACAAGCATTAACTGCACTAGAACTAAGCTTTTTGCACTTGTCAAGTTGCCCTCGAATTATGAGTTGAAAGTAAACTGTTTTCGCTCTCGCACTAACCTGAGGGCAGAAAGCCGAAGTTAGAATATCGCATGCGCATTCACGTATTCCCTCATAGAAGTCAATGGTGCAAAAAAAAAGGGAAAAAACCCTACTCGCATGCAAACATAATCACATATTCTCAAGTACGCTAACCAGACATGGAATAGGAATATTTCACATTCCAATGTTCTTTACATAGAAGGATATGTTTTATTTATTCATAAATGCATATTTCTACAAATATCTGATGGTATTTTGGCACAATATATATCTATACCAATATATATATATACATAATTATATATATGATGAATGCAACTTCAGGGAAGCGCTCAAACACTTGCTGCGTATGGTATTCGGTATCCTGCAGTGATCTTCATGTAGAAAGACACACCCCCTTTACGTCACACTGATGTGATCACACTCAATCAGCTGTGCTGGTGCGGAGAAAAGAGCGTTCCACCATCGCTCCAACAAATAAAGTCAGCAACAATCAGCGCACCCAGTAGAGATGAGAGACTGAGGTACTCAGAGCGTGAGAAAACCTGTTTTTATTCAATACTTCAAATCCATATTAAAGGGAATCATAACAAAACAGGTAAAAAGGCAAATAATATTGTAGGACAGGCAGCACAGGTCAAAACAGGGCAGACACGTTTCATAGTATGTCAAAACATAACTTCCTCAGTGACCATGAGGAAGTTATGTTTTGACATACTATGTATTGAATAAAAACAGGTTTTCTCACGCTGAGTACCTCAGTCTCTCATCTCTACTGGGTGCGCTGATTGTTGCTGACCATAATTATATATAGGTGTATATATATATGTATATATATATATATATATATATATATAGTATATATAGGAATATCTATTTATAAGGTTCAGAGCTCTAGTTAACTGTTACGCTCAAATAAAAGTTGGACAAAACACATCAATAGTGATGTCCCGAACTGTTTGCCCGCGAACGGTTCACGGCGAACATAGTATGTTCGCGTTCGCGGCTGTGGGCGAACACATTCAATGTTCGATCCGCCCCCTATGTGTCATCATTGAGGAAACTTTGACCCTGTATGTCACAGCCTTCTGACACATTAGAGCCAATCAGCATCAGACACTCCAACACAGACCCTCCCAGTTCCTTGGAAGCCGCCATTTTACACTCATAACGACCTTGCTTTCTTAGTGAGAGGACGTGTTGTTTTTGTGCTGCTGACATTATAGGGAAATAGATAGCTAGGCTAGTGTATTTAGTGTCCACTACAGTCCAGAAGGACTCATCTCATCTCTGCTGCAAGGACAGCACCCCAAAAATCCCTTTTAAGGGCTATAATTCGAGCCGTTTTTTTTTTTTTTTTCATATTTTTATTAGCATTTGCCTGGCTTTCAGCCTGTATGTGATGCTCACAGCATATGCTGTGATTACTGCCACCACTGATATCTGCCTAACAACAATAGTTTAAATTTAACCAACAAATTTTTTTAATTATTTTGCTAGTGTAATTTATTTTTATTTTCTATCAGGCCTGTGTCACACAGCATATAATCTAGTTCATTGCTCTGTGCCAGCCACTAGTGTTAATATCCGTTTATAACATTATTTTAAATTTAAAAAAAAAATTTAAATCATTTTGCTAGTGTAATCTAATTACATTTTCTATCAGGCCTGTGTCTGTCAGGCTCACACAGCATTAATATACTTCATTTTTTTTCAGTCTTTTGGTTAATTGCTCTGTGCCAGGCAGCCACCACTCATATCTTCTTCACCTTATTTTAAATTTAAAAAAAAAAAGTTTAAATTTTTTTGTTAGTGTAATCTAATATCATTTTCTATCAGGCCTGTGTGTTTTGCTGACATACAGAGCATACTGTGTTTACTTGCTGCCCTCCCTAGTCTATGAGCCACGACTCATATGTGTTTAACTTTTTTTTAATCCCCCCCCCAAAAAAAATTTAAATCATTTTTCTAGTGTAATCTAATAGTATTTTCTATCAGGCGTGTGTGTATCTGACTTACAGAGCCTACTGTTTTTAATAGCTGCCCTTCCAAGGCTATCAGCCACGACTCATATGTGCTTAACCTTTTTCTTTAAATTCCCCAAAAAAATCTTTAAATCATTATGCTAGTGTAATCTAATTTTATTTTCTATCAGGCCTGTGTCTAACTGTCTATCTGACTTACACAACATACTGTTGTTAATTGCTGCCCTACGTAGCAGCCAGCCAGTGCGACCACTCATATGTGCAGTGCACTTCTTAACATTATTTTAATATTAAAATATAAAATTTTAAATTATTTTGCTAGTGTAATCTAACTTAATTTTGTATCAGGCCTTTGTTTTTCTCACTTACACAGCATACTGTGTTAAATTGCTGCCCTACCTACTATCCACGACTCATATCTGCCAGCCTGTGTGCCAGGCCCAACTAGCCAATTAGTGCCACCAATCATAGTTGTTGTAACAGTATTGAAAACATTGTGAATCATCACTTTTTTGACTGTGAATCTGCACTCTAGTAGTGCCATTGAATTGCAGTTCCCTCCTGCCTGCCAGCCTGTGTGCCAGGCCCAACTAGCCAATTAGTGCCACCAATCATAGTTGTTGTAACAGTATTGTTAATCTTTAAAATTACAAATTTTTCGCTTGTGATTCATCAGTTTGCTCGTGCCATTGAATTGCACTTTCCTCCTGCCTGCCAGCGTGTTTTCCAGGCCCAACTAGCCAATTAGTGCCACCAATCATAATTCTTGTAACAGTATATAAAAAATTTAAAATCATAATTTTTTTGACTGCAAATATTCAGTCTCCTAGTGCCATTGAATTGCAGTTTCCTCCTGCCTGCCAGCCTGTGTGCCAGGCCCAAACTAGCCAATTAGTGCCACCAATCATAGTTGTTGTAACAGTATTGTTAATATTTAAAATTAAACATTGTTCGATTGTGATTCATCATTTGGCTTGTTGCATTGAATTGCACTTTCCTCCTGCCTGCCAGCCTGTGTGCCAGGCTCAACTAGCCAATTAGTGCCACCAATCATATTTCTTGTAACAGTATATAAAGATGTTATAGGGTGAGTAACAGGGTGAGTAACAGGTATTAAAATGCTAAGAAGAGTACTACTTTACACAACCTAGTTACCATGGGTCCCAGACCGCATGTCTTGTTATTATATTTTGTAAGGGTAATCATGCAGGCCATATAGACCTCCCCCGATAGGGTGAGTAACAGGTATTAAAATGCTAAGAACAGTACTAATTAACACAAGCTAGTTACCATGGGTCCCACACCGCGTGTCTTGTTGTTATACTTTGTCAGGGTAATCATGCAGGCCATATAGACCTCCCCCGACAGGGTGTAACAGGTATTAAAATGCTAAGAACAGTACTACTTAACACAACCTAGTTACCATGGATCCCAGACCCAGAGCAGATGTCTTATTATTATATTTTGTATGGGTAATCATGCAGGCCGTATAGACCTCCCACGATAGGGTGAGTAACAGGTATTAAAATGCTAAGAAGAGTACTACTTAACACAACCTAGTTACCATGGGTCCCAGACCACATGTTTTGTTATTATATTTTGTAAGGGTAATCATGCAGGCCATATAGACCTCCCCTAACAGGTATTAAAATGCTAAGGAAATTACTACTTAACACAACCTAGTTACCATGGGTCCCAGACCGCATGTTTTGTTATTATATTTTGTAAGGGTAATCATGCAGGCCATATAGACCTCCACCGATAGGGTGAGTAACAGCTATTAAAATGCTAAGGACATTACTACTTAACACAACATAGTTACCATGGGTCCAAGACCCAGAGCAGATGTCTTATTATTATATTTTGTATGGGTAATCATCCAGGCCGTATAGACCTCCCCAAATAGGGGGAGTTACAGAGATAAAAGTGCTAAGAATGGTACTACTTAAAACACAACCTAGTTAACATGTGTCCCAGACCGCATGTCTTATTATTATATTTTTTCAGGGTAATCAGGCAGGCCATATAGACCTCCCCCGATAGGGGGGGTAATAGGGATTAAAGTGCTAAGAAAAGTACTAATTAACACAAGCTAGTTACCATGGGTCCAACACCGTGTGTCTTGTTGTTATACTTTGTTATACTTTGTCATGCAGGCCATATAGACCTCCCTTGATAGAGGGAGTAAAAGGGATTACAGTTCTAAGAATAGTACTACTTAACACAACCTAGTTACCATGGGTCCCAGCCCAGATGTTTTCTTGTTATACTTTGTCAGGCTAATCATGCAGGCCATATAGAACTCCAACAAAAGGGGGGGGGGGGTAAGAGGGATTCAAGTGATAAGAAAAGTTTTACTTAACACAACAAAATTACCATGGGTCCCAGACCGCGTGTCTTGTTGTTATACTTTGTCAGGGTAATCATAACCGCCATATAGACATCCACCAATAGGGGGAGTTACAGGGCTGAAAGTGCTAAGAATAGTACTACTTAAGACAACCTAGTTACCATGGGTCCAAGACCGCATGTTTAATTATTATACTTTATCAGGGTAATTATATATCTAACAAATCTATCTATTTCTCTTCTATCGATTCTATCTAACTATCAATCTATGTATATCTATCTATCCTATCTATCTATCGATCTATCTTCTGTCCGGACTGTTTTGAGACAGCCACTTGTGTTTTTGACAAATTTGAAGTAGGAGGACAGATCAATCATCTTCTTCCATCTCCTGGTTCCAAAAATGAAGGCCATATAGACCTCCCCCGATAGGGGGAGTAACAGGTTGTAGTAAACTGTTAAGAATAGTACTACTTAACACACCACGGGTCACAGACCGCATGTCTTATTGTTATACTCTGTCATGGAAATTATATATATTTCAAATCGATTTATTTATCTATCAAATCGATCGAAATATCAAACATATCTATCAAATGTAGATTGCATCTATTGATCAATGTAATTCGTATCTATAAAATGTATATTACATATTTTGGTTGATGTCATTCGTATCTATAAAATGTATATTGCATCTTTGATTCGATAACATTCGTATCTATGAAATGTATATTGCATCTATTGATCTATGTACAGTGTATCGATCATATGTATATTGCATCGATTGAGCTATGTAATCTATGTATCTATCTATCAAATCTATCTATCTCGTGGTTGTGCAAGTGGACTGTTTGCGGGTGATTGCGGTGCGTTACACTTGGAGTTTGCTCTGTCACTGTGAAGCGGCCGTAACCCTTACACTACCTGATAGATACGACATCATAACTGATGTTTTAAAGCACGTTATTGCAAACAATTTGGGAATGTTAGGTGATTTAGGCCCTTTATGGGTTAAAAGCAGACTCTGCATAAACAATGTAATTTTCCATGGGAGTTTTGCCAGGGATCCCCCTCCAGCATGCCACAGTCCCAGTGTTAGTCCCCTTGAAACAACTTTTCCATCACTATTGTGGCCAGAAAGAGTCCTTACAGGTTTTAAATTTCGCCTGCCTATTGAATTCAATGGCGGTTCGCCGGTTCGCGAACAATACCGGAAGTTCGAGCCCGCCGTTCGCGAACCGAAATTTTTAGCAAAATAACAAGAGTATTGCATTGAGCAATGATACTTTTTTATTGGACTAACTATACATTGATAAGATGACAAGTTTTCGGAAGAATGTCTTCCTTTTTCAAGTCTGAAGCAATACTGACCAATTTGAGGAAATTTACAGATTATGAGGCCTATTTATCAAGCTCCGTATGGACTTGCCGGAAACAGCAGTTATGAAGCAGCGGTCTAAAGACTGCTGCTCCATAACCCTGTTCGCCTGCTCTGAGCAGGCGGACAGGAATCACCACAATTCAACCCGATCGAGTACAATCGGGTTGATTGACATCTCCATGTTGGCGGCCCATTGGCCACGAGTCTGCAGGGGGTGGCGTTGCACCAGCAGCTCTTGTGAGCTGTTGGTGCAATTCTGAATATGGAGAGTGTATTGCTCTCCGCATTCAGCGAGGTCTTGCGGACCTGATCCGCACTGTTGGATCAGGTCCACAAGACCTTTGATACATAGGCCTCAATATCTTAAAACACGGGCTAAAAAGACAGAAAGTGTTACAGAGGTCTGAATGCAGGGGGAGGAGGGGGTGTTGTAAAAATCATGATGGGGGTTTAGGAGACAGAGGCAGATAGTGTCAGTAAAAGATAACAGGCAGGGGAAATATATGGTTATACACAAAACATATACTGACATAAAGATGGGAAATTAGGTATACAGGGGAATATAAGTCAAAAAAGGAGAAAGGAGGGGGCGAAGCTTAGCCACGCAGGGTGATGGCTGTGAACTAAGAGAGCTCTCAAACCCTCAGGCATTATAATGTAATATTTAGGCATAGTTAATCTCTAAAACTTTCCTTTTTAGGGGGATATATATCACTAATTGGCTCCTCACCTAAACTGATTTGGACGACTCGCAATAAAAAACACTGAAGGAGACAAAAAGAAAGTTTATCTCCATCTCTCACCAGAGCAGCGTGGAAGCTCCCTGTAGCGCCTTGTCTTGGGCTGAAGTTAATGCCCTGAAACACCGGAGGGATTTCGTTAACGGCAGCTTGTTTTCCCCTAGCCGTGCTGTTAGAAGGTTGGAGATCCGGACTGTACAAGCTAAATAATACAGCTAAGCTGAGAGCAGTACAACAGAGGTGCATTGGGTAAGCAGACTTACTTTCACTCTGTATATTTTCCCGCTCAGACGGAGGAGATAAGGCCTAACTGCGCCACAGTTATTAGAGCCCTGGGAGTAAGGTTGACGGCTGTGCTGTGGACCAGGTATATATCATAGGTACGGTCTCCTCAACACCATTAGCACTATACCGCTAGCCTGTTAGACTCACACGGCCTGGTTTGGGATAAGACTTTGGGGAGGAGGGAGGACTCTAGCCTACACAGAAATCCTGGCATATTATATAAAGGGCACCGGAGCCAGGTAGAAGCTTAAAGGTTTATTCTGGCTTTTCATATTGGGCTCATAAACAGTACAAGCAGGGCAATATCGTGACTTTGGAATTTGCTTTGTAGAGACTTGGTACTCCAATTATACACAGTACTGGCACGCTGCTCTGGATTACCTCCATAGCATTACCCTTTGTTGCCCCAGGAGCTGATAACTTGATTAAACCTCTCAGAGAGGGACCTGATTCTTTTGTGTATATTTAAGTGATCATTACAAAGGAGCCACCTGTACATTTTGATTTTCACTCTGCTTATTGAAATACCCACATACCCTTACTTTATCAACTTTCAAAATCAGGGAGCTTTTTGAGCCTACAGTCGTCCCAGACCCCTACCCATCGTTGGCGGGGGTAACTAAGGAATGCCTTGTAAGAAACAGAACAAGACTGACAAACACACGCCAGTGCGCACTCTAAACAAGTATCTGAAACAGTTCGAGCAGCCTAACTCTATCCCTCCAGACACAATGGAGGCCAGACAGCTAGAGAATAGTGATCAACCTCAGAACACTGATGCACAGGTGAAGCACCTCATCACAAAGGAAGGTTTGCGTCACCTTTCATCGAAAGAGGACATCAAAAATGCAGTGCAAGAAATGCGCACCCTCTTTAATGACCTCAGAAAGGACATTACTGTGCTAGACAACAGAGTCACACAAGTGGAATCAGCACAGGCAGCCAGTATGGCCTCTACTCAGCTCATGAACACAGAGATCCAAGGTCACACAGAAGTTATACAGCAACTCTCCGATAAGCTTGAAGATCTCGACAATAGGGGCCGTAGGAACAATTTACTCATTAGGGGGGTCTCTGAGTCCATCCATCCCCCTGCGATAGATGGTTACCTGCAGAGCCTATTCCGCACTTTGAAAGACACCCCTTCCTCCCCAGAAATAATGTTGGAAAGCGCTCACAGGGCGCTTAGAGCAAAGCCATCCCCCAAAGCGCCCCCTAGAGTCATTATTGTCCGCTTCTTGAATTACAAAGATAAAGAAGAGATCCTTAGGCATGCCCGTAATAAACACCCGGTACAACATGCGGGTGAGGAGCTTCAGATCTTCTCAGATTTATCCCCAACTACCTTGCAGAAAAGGAGGGACATGGGACACATCACAGCTAAATTAAGAGCGCACAAGGTTCTCTATCACTGGGGGTTCCCAGTGTCATTAGTGGCCACTCACAACAACAAAACTGCAATATATAAAGCAGGAGCGGATATTCAAGCATTCTACGAAAGCCTCTCAATCGGAGAGGTCCAGCAGGGACGTGACAGGCCCCCTGAGACTTCCACTTCATCTACCTAGCATGGGTTGTTCTAGTGTAATAGGGTTTACTTCCTAACCCCGCCACTATAGTATCCTTTACTGTCTACTGGAGTATGGGTTTGATCCACCTGTACTACTTGAACACTGCACTGGTCAACTTTTTCCTGGGGGTTTTGGAGGGGGGGAGGGGAGGGGGGGGCTATCGGGGGCAACTTGCAGGTCTTATGTGAAAAAAAAAGGGGGGAAATGATTAAAAAAAATAATTAAAAAAAAGAGAAAAAAAAGATGAGGGGGAAAGGGGGGAATGAATAATAGGGACACTTCGAAGGGTAAATATGTATGCTGTACCTGGAGAAGTCTTCGGGTTTTGTTTTTTCCTTTTTTTTTTCTCCCTCTTTAGATATACTAGAAGTTACATACGGCTAGATTTAGAGTTTTGTCGGTAAAGACCTGCGTAGCTAACGCCGCTTTTTTTCCCAACGCACCCTTAAGACAACACTGGTATTTAGAGTTGTCTGAAGGGCTGTGTTAGGCTCCAAAAAGGGTGCGTTGAGCCGAATGTACCGCCACTTCAACCCTCAATACCATCGTTGCTTTATGGTAGCGGTAAGCAGCTAAAACGTGCTCATGCACGATTACCCCATAGGAAACAATGGGGCAGTTTGGGATGAAAAAAAAGCTAACACCTGCAAAAAAGCAGCGTTAAGCTCCCAACGCAGCCCCATTGTTTCCTATGGGGAAACACTTTCTAAGTCTGCACCTAACACCCTAACATGAACCCCGAGTCTAAACACCCCTAACCTTACACTTATTAACCCCTAATCTGCCGCCCCTGCTATCGCTGACACCTGCATTATATTATTAACCCCTAATCTGCCGCTCCGTACACCGCCGCAACCTACATTATACCTATGTACCCCTAATCTGCTGCCCCTAACATCGTCGACCCCTATATTATATTTATTAACAACTAATCTGCCCCCCCAACGTCGCCGCTACCTTACCTACACTTATTAACCCCAAATCTGCTGACCAGACCTCGCCGCTACTCTAATAAAGTTATTAACCCCTAAACCGCCGCACTCCCGCCTCGCAAACCCTATAATACACAGTATTAACCCTTAATCTGCCCTCCCTAACATCGCCGCCACCTAACTTCAAGTATTAACCCCTAATCTGCCGACCGCACCTCGCCGCAACTCTAATAAATGTATTAACCCCTAAAGCTAAGTCTAACCCTAACCCTAACACTCCCCTCAGTTAAATATAATTTTAATCTAACAAAATAAATTAAATCTTATTAACTAAAGTATTCCTATTTAAAACTAAATACCTGTAAAATAAACCCTAATATAGCTACAATATAACAAATAATTATATTGTAGCTATTTTAGGATTTATATTTATTTTACAGGCAACTTTGTATTTATTTTAACTAGGTACAATAGCTATTAAATAGTTATTTACTATTTAATAGCTACCTAGTTAAAATAATTACAAAATTACCTGTAAAATAAATCCTAACCTAAGTTACAATTAAACCTAACACTACACTATCAATAAATGAATTAAATAAATGACCTACAATTACATAAAATTAAATAAACTAAACTAAATTACAAAAAAAAACCCACTAAATTAAAAAAAAAAAGATTACAAGAATATTAGGCTAATTACACCTACTCTAAGCCCCCTAATAAAATAAAAAAGCCCCCCAAAATAATAAAGGTCCCTACCCTATTCTAAATTAAAAAGTAACCAGCTCTTTTACCTGCCCTTAAAAGGGCTTTTTGCGGGGCATGCCCCTAAGTAATCAGCTCTTTTTCCTGTAAAAAAAAATACAACCCCCCCCAACATTAAAACCCACATACCCCTACTCTAACCCAAACCCCCCTTAAATAAACCTAACAATACCCCCCTGAAGATCTCCCTACTTTGAGTCGTGTTCACCCAGCCGGGCACCGATGGACCAAAAGAGGACATCTGGAACGGCAGAAGTCTTCATCCTATCCAGGCAGAAGAGGACATCTGGACCGGCAGACATCTTCATCCAATCGGCATCTTCTATCTTCATCCATCCGGAGCGGAGCCATCTTCTTCCAGCCAACGCGGATCCATCCTCTTCAACCGACGCCTACTTGCAGAATGAAGGTTCTTTTAAATGACGTCATCCAAGATGGCGTCCCTCGAATTCCGATTGGCTGATAGGATTCTATCAGCCAATCGGAATTAAGGTAGCAAAAATCTGATTGGCTGATTAAATCAGCCAATCAGATTGAAGTTCAATCCGATTGGCTGATCCAATCAGCCAATCAGATTGAGCTCGCATTCTGTTGGCTGATCAGAACATCCAATAGAATGTGAGCTCAATCTGATTGGCTGATTGGATCAGGCAATCAGATTTTTCCTACCTTAATTCCGATTGGCTGATAGAATCCTATCAGCCAATCGGAAGACGAGGGACGCCATCTTGGATGACGTCACTTAAAGGAACCTTCATTTGTCGGGTAGTCGTCGGTCAAGAAGGATGGTCTTGAAGATGGAGCCGCTCCTCGTCGGATGGATGAAGATAGAAGATGCCGCTTGGATGAAGATGTCTGCCGGTCCGGATGTCTTCTTCTGCCCGGATAGGATGAAGACTTCTGCCGGTCTGGATGTCCTTTTCTGCCCCATCGGATGAAGACTTCGGCCCAGCTGGGTGAAGACGACTCAAGGTAGGGAGATCTTCAGGGGGGTAGTGTTAGGTTTATTTAAGGTGGGTTTGGGTTAGAGTAGAGGTATGTGGGTGGTGGGTTTTAATGTTGGGGGGTTGTTTTTTTTAAAGGAAAAAGAGCTGATTACTTTGGGGCATGCCCCGCAAAAAGCCCTTTTAAGGGCTGGTAAAAGAGCTGGTTACTTTTTAATTTAGAATAGGGTAGGGACCTTTATTATTTTGGGGGGGGATTATTTTATTAGGGGGCTTAGAGTAGGTGTAATTAGCCTAATATTCTTGTAATCTTTTTTTATTTTTTGTAATTTAGTTTAGTTTATTTAATTGTATGTAATTGTAGGTAATTTATTTAATTAATTTATCGATAGTGTAGTGTTAGGTTAAATTGTAACTTAGGTTAGGATTTACTTTACAGGTAATTTTGAATTTATTTTAACAAGGTAGCTATTAAATAGTTAATAACTATTTAATAGCTATTGTACCTAGTTAAAATAAATACAAAGTTGCCTGTAAAATAAATATAAATCCTAAAATAGCTACAATGTAATCATTAGTTATATTGTAGCTAGATTAGGTTTTATTTTATAGGTAAGTATTTAGTTTTAAATAGGAATACTTTAGTTAATAAGATTTAATTTATTTCGTTAGATTAAAATTATATTTAACTTAGGGGGGTGTTAGGGTTAGGGTTAGACTTAGCTTTAGGGGTTAATACATTTATTATAGTAGCGGGCGAGGTCCGGTCGGCAGATTAGGGGTTAATACTTGAAGTTAGGTGGTGTCAATGTTAGGGAGGGCAGATTAGGGGTTAATAACATTTATTATAGTGTTTGTGAGACGGGAGTGCGGCGGTTTAGGGGTTAATACATTTATTATAGTGGCGGCTAGGTCCGGTCGGCAGATTAGGGGTTAATAAGTGTAGTTAGGTAGCGGCGACGTTGGGGGGGGCAGATTAGGGGTTAATAAATATAATATAGGGGTCCGCAGTGTAAGGGGCAGCAGATTAGGGGTTCATAGGGATAATGTAGGTTTCGGCGATGTGCGGTCGGCAGATTAGGGGTTAAAAAATGTTGTTATAGTGGCAGCGATGTGGGGGGACCTCGGTTTAGGGGTACATAGGTAGTTTATGGGTGTTAGTGTTCATTAGAGCACAGTAGTTAAGAGCTTTATAAACCGGCGTTAGCCCATAAAGCTCTTAACTACTGACTTTTTTCTGCGGCTGGAGTCTTGTCGGTAGAGGGTCTACCGCTCACTTCAACCAAGACTGTAAATACTGGCGTTAGGAAGATCCCATTGAAAAGATAGGATACGCAATTGGCGTAAGGGGATCTGCGGTATGGAAAAGTCCTTCAGTTTGGACACAATCAACACCAAAGGACTGAATAACCCAGGTAAGCGGTCAATAGCTTTTAAAGCTATTTAATTTTGTCCAAACTGAAGGAGTGCCTATGGCTCTCTTTTCGACGGACGCAGAGAAGGCCTTTGAACATGTAGATTGCCTTTTTCTGCGTCAGGTCATGAGAGCAATGAACTTTGGGCAAGCTTTTATTAATATGACCTTTGCACTATATTCAGCCCCCAACGCACGCGTCAGATTAAATGGAATTTTATCAGACAAATTCACCATTTCCAATGGAACTCAGCAGGGATGTCCCCTGTCCCCACTGCTTTTCGCTCTTTCAATAGAAGCGCTAGCGCAGAAGGATAGAAACAAATCAAATATCAAGGGGATACAAATCGGTAATGAAGAGCACAAGTAGGCTTTATACGCCGACGATGTTCTCTATACCCTTACAAGTATTGACACATCAGTCCCTGAGCTCTTGAAGCAAATTGAGGAGTATGGCACGCTGTCTAACTTTCATTTAAATTAGAACTTCTTAATATAAACGCCCCCAGTGAACATATCTAGCTCCTAGCAATGGAGTATAAAGTGCCTATAGCTGTTTCCAAATTGAAATATCTAGGTATATTCTTATCTGCAAACCCCTTAAACTTTTTTTAAAAATAATTACTTAACCCAGCCTAAGGAGATAATCAGTGACTTGTCCTCATGGAGGAATAAGTCACTGTCATGGCTAGGGAAGATAGGCCTAATCAAGATTAATATTTTACCAGGAATATTATATGTAATGCAAACAGTTCCAATTCATCTCCCGACAGATTTTCTACCTCACTTACAGAGAACCATAGAGCAATTTATCTGGACAGGCACAAGGCCAAGAATACCTAGAAAGACACTGTACCTTCCTCGAGATAGGGGAGGCTTGGGTTTTCCAGCTCTAGCTTTGTATAGAAGGGCCATTCTTTTACAGAGACTGGTTGAATGGTCTCACAACACCACACAAAAGCAATGGGTTAGAATAGATGGACAGATTCTTCAATTAAAACGCCCCAAACTAATCCAAAAATATCACTTAACACTTGAGACCTTGCACGTATGGGACAGACTTATAGCCATGAGCACACATATATCATCCACTTTCTCACCAATGCTTCCTATCATAGAAATCCCTGAAACACCTTATTACGAGCTCGGCAAATGCATGTGCTCGCCCTATAGTCTAAGAACAGGAATTTTACACTATGCACAAGAGGAAGGTAAGCTTAAATCACAGCAAAAATTACAGGAGCAATTTGGGCTTATTTTTTCCTCGTGGTTAAGATACCATCAGCTTTCACATTTCCTGATGTCCCATAAACAAATAAACAAATTCCTTAGAAACCTAACTCCCTTTGAATCTCTATGTACGGGAGTCATCCCGCCCAAAAAATTGATTTCAAAGGAATATAAACTTCTACTCATACCACCAGACATACAGTTACCATCATATACCAGGGCATGGAATAGAGACCTTGGCAATATAATAAAAGGAGATGAATGGCTTAAATCTTTTGGGCTGATTAAGTGTTCATCGGTTTCAGCCAAGGTACAGGAAATACAGCTCTAGTGACCAGGTGGTACTACACTCCTACTAGACTTCATCAGTTATTTCCAGCAGCTAACGCTGCATGTTGGAGGGGGTGTGGAGAGATGGGTTCGCTCATACATATATGGTGGTCCTGCCCCAAATTGACCAACTTTTGGGTGACAGTTATAGGGGAAATGTCAGCTAAATTGAACACAATTATACCAAACACTCCTGAAACCCTGTTATTCCTACATCTTCCTAACATTAAAACTTCCCATAGCCGTGCCCTCCTTCTACTAATGCTCACAGGAGCTAAGAAACTCATCCCAAAGATGTGGAAATCTAGGGAGGTCCCCACGCTGGTAGACTGGCGCTCCTCTGTAGAGGAGCTATTAATTATGGAAAAATTGCATTACTTCAAGTGTAGCCAAATGGTTAACTATGAATTGATGATGGCCGTCTGGGCCCCTGCCCCTGCGTGAAGCTTATACACGACAGTCCTTAACTAAGAAAAAAAAAAAAAACATCCCATATGACCTAAAGCCACCCCAACCCCCACCCCCTTTTTTTCTCTATCTTTCTTTCCTCTCTCCTCCCACTTTCCCCTTTCTTTTAACTAAATTTTAACCTATCTTTCGCCTCTTCCGGTGTACTGGAAAATCTTAAATTCAATGCATGTATTATTTGTCCATATAGGTTTGAATCATTATTGTTCTAAAATGTTAAAATGCCAAGCTTTCCTTCACTGTAATATGGAATTGCAGTGTGGGTGGCTACACGCGACCACATATGTATACTTTGTAACCTCTCAAATGTACAGTGACTCTGTTTTTCTGATTGATCTGCTTAATAAAGCTTGTTTAAAAAATTTTTAAAAAAAAAAGGAGAAAGGAAAGAAAGAAAAAAAAGGGTAATAATAATAATGACAAAAGTGTGGACATAGGCTTACCTGCGTACCTATGCATAGAGAGTGTGGAATATACAATGTAATTGACTACAGTATATGAAAGTACATTACAAAATTTTTTGATAATGGGTTAAGAAACCAGAGTCCACATTTAGTCCAAAATTTAGCAAGTTGAAGTGCATTATCATTATCATTTCAAAGGTTTTTCTTTCCATGGTGTTTTTGAAGTTGCCTCTGAGAATCTTGATTTTGAGGTTTTTGATGGAGTGGTCAGGTTGGGTGAAATGGTGACCAACAGGGATAAGGTATTTTGTTTCACAGTGGTTTTTGATTGAGTGTCTGTGTAAGTTCATCCAAAGGTGCAGTTTTTGGCTTGTTTCTCAAATATAACATCCCACTTCACATGCAGTGCAATTTATCATTTATACCACATTTTCAGATATACATGAATATGCCCCTTTAATATTATAGGATTTACTCTTGTGATTAGCTGTGCTGCTTTCACAAATGTGTTGACATAGTTTGCAGAGAGCTTTGTTGCAGCGCTTGGTTCCGTTCTGAGTGTTCTTTTTATCAAGGGGTATCTTTCTGTGGACCAATTTCTGTTTTAGGTTAGGTGGTTGTCTGAGTGCCAGGATAGGGGGTTTTGGAAAGATTTTTTTGAGTGTCGGATCCTCTAAGAGTAGTGGCTGTAAGTCTTTTATGATTTTTCGTATTCCTTCTACAGCAGGGTTATATTTGACTACTAGTGGGATACGCTATATGTTTTTCTTCTCCCTGTATTGTAGTAAGTGTTCACGTGGGGTATTAAGGGCAGAATTATTTATTTTGTTTATAACCCTTGTTTTGTAACCTTTTTCTCTGAATGATTGGGACAGTGTGATGAGGTGTTTGTCTGGTGGCCTGACTATAGATTATGGATTTTGTAATGTGATTGGGGTGGGAGCTGGAGCTGTGGAGGTAGCTGCATCTATCTGTTGGTTTCCTGTAAACAGATGAGTGCAATTTGCCATTTGTGATGGATATTGTTGTATCCAGGAAGCTGATACAGTCTCTAGAAAAGTTCATTTTAAGCTTGATTGATGCATAAAACAGCCATGGGCACCAAAATGGCATCACAGTATGCAAACCTCTTCATGGCTTATTAAGAACAGAGATTCCTAGCTACTCACCCTCACAAACCCTTCAAATACTTTCACTACATAGATGATATTTTCCTCATATTGACAGAAGGATAAAAAAAACTAGAACATTTTCATAAATCATTTAATCTATTCCATGCATCAATCAAGCTTAAAATTGACTTTTCTAAAGACTGTGTCAGATATATATATATATATATATATATGTATATGTATATATATATATATATATATATATATATATATATATATATATATATATATATATATATATTATAAGTGCATTGGAGCCCTTTGCAGTCATGTAGGTGAAAACATAAAAAAAGAATATTTATGCAATATTTATTTTTAATAAAGTGTTTTAACTGTGCATGCATTTATTGTAAAGATTCACATTCCAATGTTATTCATATAAGGGAATATGTTCTAAGAGTTTTAAATATATATTTTTATATATATATTTGCATATATTTTACCCCCAAAAAATCATATATATATTTATATATATATATATATATATATATATATATATATATATATATATATATATATATATATATATATATATGTATTTATAAATAAATAGAACATATTCTGCCATGTGAAGAACGTTGGAATGTGAAATATTCATATTATATGTTGGGTTAGTGTACTTGGTTAAACGTGGGTTTGCATGACTTGTTGGGTATTAGGCTTTTTATCGCGCTTCATTGAAGTCTATGGGGGAATACCTTAACGCGGTTGCAATATTCTAACTTCTGCTTTTGGCACACATTGAGTTAGCGTGTAAGCTAAAACTTTTTACTTTGAACTTTCAACTCACGAGCAGGAGCTAAATAGCACTTCAATTGTAATCTAGCCCTCAGTATTGTACTCTTGTACTCTTATTTTATTGATTATTTTGATGTTTAATGTCTTTACACCCACTGCGCCTTAAATGAGAAACAGAATTCATAGATTTGTAGAAAGTTGTTGAATGTGTTAAGCTAAACTGTGTGACTGAAGATGATTTGTGTGAAGGATTTTGTTGTACCTAACTGTATCAAATTGTAAAGAAATGTGTTTGTTTTTTGTTAAGTAATTAATGTATAATTTGTCGATTTCCTACGTGAAATTTGTCAATTCCTTACTCTCTATTTTTATTAAAAAAAAGTTGTCATCTATAGTGCATTTAGAGAAAAGTTTAAATTTCCCATGAAACAAATTAAAGATTGTAGATCTTAAAATCCTATTCCAAAATTGACAGACTATGGACACTATAGTATATTGCACAACATAGAACAGTCAACAATGAATAAAACTTTGCATGTCTAATTATACTATTTTCTTTTTTGTTTTTCTCTTTAGTTTCTTAAGGCGTTATTAATTATAAAATATAGAAAAAATATTAATAATAATTATCAATAATTATAGCTACTGTACCATATATATATATATATATATATATATATATATATATATATATATATATATATATATATATATATATATATATATGCTATTGATGTTTTATAATATTTTATTACATCTTTAATAATTATTTACATTAATTATTAATATGTTTTCAATATTTTATAATTAATAAATACATAACGTACCCTAATATAACTCACAGGTTAGCGCACATGAAGAATTAGTGTACTCCTGTCGGGTTTGCGCACATTAGCCTAGGTATAGGTTTATTTATTTATATATATACTGTATATATAAATATATATATATGTATATATATATATATATATATATATATATATATATATATATATATATATATATATATATATATATATATATATATATATATACAGTATATATATATATATATATATATATATATATATATATATATAAATATAAAATAATAATACAAATTTCCTGTATGTGAAGAACATTAAAATGTGAAATATTAATAACTCCTGTTAGGTTAGAGCGCAAGTGATAAATTAAAGGGTTTTTGTTTCTTCTGCGGTCTCCATTAAAGTCTATGGGGCGAATAAGCTAGCGTGGTTGTAATATCCAAAGTCCTGAAGTTAGTGCACGTTGGGTTTCACTCACGCACAAAAGGTTTACTTTCAGCTTGTAATATGCGCACTAACCCGAGCGTGCAAAATCTTTACTTCTGCTGGTGTTATCGCTTTAGCAAAAGCGTTAAATAACACTCCACTTGTAATCTGGCCCAAAATGTTTAAATATCACTTATCCTAGTTATCTTTTACCATTACTTTGTTCATATTATATATCCTCTTTAATCGGTAAATAATTATTGTTTATGTCGACAATAATATCAGGTGCTTTATAGAAATGTTCCTGCAGTCTTTACTAGACATTATAATTAACATTTTAAAACTTAAAAGGCTCTTTCAATTATATATCTTGCATTTGAATAAGCTTCATTGTATGCACTCTGAGATGATGTTTAAGGATTTGTAATTATTAAATTATCAGTAACCTGGATATCCTCCACATCTGACATTGATTTACGAATGGATTTACTTTTTTATTTAAAAAAAAAAAAAAACTACTAAAGAAAAAAATTCATGCCAAGCATACAAAAAATTCAGAATTAACACCTTATGTATTTTAGTTATACTGTATATTTTATACAGTTTTGAAAAATTAAATTTGGAAAATGAATAGATATTGGAAAAAAATAGTTAAGGCAACATATATAGAATACAGCACTGTTGCAAACCATATATGATAACAATTCTAACAAGGACAAATATATACAGTAAATCAAATCAATTTTAAAAGAAAAAATGCACATTACAAATATATGTCATAATTTCCAAATGTTTGCTTAATTATCTACTCCCTAACTTTAATACATTTGGATGACACCAGTAATCATCCTTCATAGTAAATTGCACATATTAATTCTAATATCCCAAGGGTTAAAACCATAGGGTATGGGCACGCTACCTACTGCATAAGTTAGATACAAGAAGCAATTTATTCAGGCGTTGGCTTGTAAAATAAAGAAAACTGTGGGAAACGTCCGGGCAGCAGCCATCTTCGGTCACAATATTTGGTGAAATCTACAGATCTTGACTAATGAGAAGTTCCTGAAGTGTTTGAGCTGAAAATTGTGTCTACTAGTAGCCCTAATATTCCAGAGAACTGCGGCCTCCACACCCACCCCCCAGCAGGCACCTTTGCTGTTTTCAAAGTAACATAGGCCATGGGTGAGATTTACCATTCTTTACGAGCATTGATGGAGGATTTTGAAAGGAAATTTTGTGATACGATAGATAAATTGCTCCTATTTTTACAGCCAATGAATAAGCTAACGGACTACCGTTCACCAGAAATGGAGACATATGAAAAGCCTACAGACTTGGGGGAAGACTTGTGGCAGAGAGAGTTACCCATTGAGTCAGGAATAGAGATTGGATTGAGAGTTGTGCAATGGAAGTCTACTTTACCTGCAGCGTCCCCTTAGAGCAGCTCCTCTTGGGCATCTAGGCCAAGTGCTAATGAAGACAGCAGGATGTCAGCCACTCAGCCTCCCTTAAGTGGGGGAATCACTATGGGTTCATGCGAGGGATACCAGAGCCTTGCAAACATCTTCAATTGGGCGGCTGTGGTAGGGGGAGCGGCTGGCTCCCTTGTGCGCTGCTCCAGCATTTATCGGTATCTGGAGGTGGCTCGTCAGGAGTTTTCCCTGGAGACTGAGAGAGTGTGTTTTCCCCCGTGGAGAGCGAGAAACTGCAGATCACTCAGAACAGGAATGGGTTAACAGAGGTCTCCCGAAGAGTAGATCATCACATGATACTCATAATTACTAATGGTTTAATTAGTTGTGATTAGCTCCCTTATTGATAACATATATATATATATATATATATATATATATATATATATATATATATATATATATATATATATATGTCAGTAGGCAAGTTCCAACTTGTATGTAAGTTTAGAGCATTTTTGTTTGAATGCACTTTAGGTCACATTGTCTGTTTTTATCTTAGTTTAGCTGTTTGTAATCTACCTATCAACGCTTGCCTCCAAGCTAAATAGCCAGATTGTGGTTCGATCTTGTCCATACAACATAGGGTATATATATAAATAGAAAACCTATCTGTTTGTTTCTAGAAAATATTGTTGGAGTACTATCCCTTTATTAATTCCTCAAGCAGGACTTTAACTGCCACAGAAGTATATGAGAAGAAAAGAGAAGGGGATAAAAGAAATATAAAGGGAGGGAAAAATTCTAATTTAAGAATATTAAATAAGAGCAATAGAACTCCAGCATTTTCTCCTAATTGCATTGTGAACACTACTGTTATGTCAACCTATTCCCTTGTTATTTTACAGATTTTATATCAACAAACCTAAATAACTCAATATAATAATCAAGGCCTTATTACACACTACGGTCCGTGTTTTATAGACCTGCTTTGTTTGGTTTAAATATACACAGGAGGCTCTGTAATCTCAGAGTATATCTGATTTACCTGAATTAATGCTGATGTGTGCATAATAATACGCTGTAAATTTTTTATCTGGTTATCCTAGTTACACTTGCTGTACGTGGTTGCAGGCCCTAGTAGCATCACTTTATCACTATCTCTTTCTTTTATTTTGCTTTGATTTAGGAAAATCTTGAGAGGGTTATAAAAAGAAAAGGGTGAACACAGGTGTATTTCACTATAATTGTCAAAACACTGTAAATGTAAATTCATTTTTTTTGGTTGAATTTAGTATAATTGCTTTTTCTCACTTGTTTGTTTGTATTTCGTGAAGCACAGTATTTAATGGAAAGATTTATTTCGCACTCAAAACACAATTCACCCACTATGCCTGCTAAAATGAAGGATAAAAAAAATAGGGTAACTGATAATAGTCTTGAGGTCAGTGCAGATCTAACTCCAGCTAAACCAGACATACAACCACTTATGTCTCAATTGGCTGAAAATTTCTCTCCCCAACTAAAATCAATTAAGAAGGAATTATCAACTATTACCACGGAATTGACATCTCTGTCCTCAAAGGTAGATCAATTTGCAACTAGAATGCTAGAGGCAGAGAATAGAATTTCGGATCTAGAAGATATGCTCCATACCCAAGAAATTATAACTCTGAAACAGAAAACTAAAATAATTAGCTTACAATTGCGTCTGGACGACCTTGAAGATCGTTCCAGACAAAATAATATAAGGATAGTGGAGTTACCAGAGTCCACTGACTATAAAGACCTTATTACATTTGTATCCACCTCTCTCCTGTTGGCCTTAGTCTTCCCTCCACAACAAATTCCCTTAAGTGTAGAAAGGGAGCACAGAATGGGTACTAGAAAGTTCAACCCAAATGGTGAGGCCAGTAACAGAGTATGCATCTTTAAGTTATTAAATATCCAAGGTAAAATTTAAATCTTGAAAATTTATAGAAAGCTTGACACTTTAATTGTTGATAATAATAGACTTCTACTGTGTCCCCCATACGCACCCAGCTTTTCAATAAAGGGGTAAAAGTCAGATTATTATATCTTGCCAAAATCTTAATACAGGAAATGGTAAAAAGATATTGCTGAACAATATTAAAGAAGCAGAAGAGTTTATGGCTCCTAGTTAATTAGGTTATTATGACTGAAACTTGATATTAGAAATACATATGATGATGATATTAAGCTATATCCTATCTGTGGCGGTTTTTCATTATGTTAGGATCTCCTTATGGATCGTTGCTTTTAGTGTTGGGGTTTTTTTTTGTTTTGTTTTTTTTCCCCCGTTTTGGCCTCTGGTTTTATTATTGGCTTTTATTTTGTGGCGGTCCCCTATCCCCCCCCCACATGGCCCCCCCACAATTCTTTTAAATTGTCATTATGGCCCCTAAAATAGAGAATTTAAATGTTTTTTCATGGAATGTTGGGGGTATCTCCTCCCCCCGCAAACGTAAATTAATAATTAAGCATCTTGCTAAATTTAATTCTGACATAGTATTGTTGCAGGAAACCCATTTAAATGTCGTAGAAACTGCTAAGCAAATCTAAGTGGGTAGGTGAGATTGTCTCTTCCCCTAGTATCTCAAGAAAATGCAGGATGGCGATTTTGATCCACAAAGATCTACACTATTCTGATTTAGAATCTAGATATATTATACTTCAAATAGAAGTTAATAATACTAAATTTGTAATATGTAATTGTTAGAGGACTCCTCTAGGACCACGACCCTCCTGTTCTCCTCTGCTTCAGGACTCTGGTATCTGCACTGCAAAATTGTTACAAGTACTTGGAGGGTTGTTCCACAAAATACACACAAGGATATGTCTGCAGAACAACTCTAACTTTATTGGTCAGGATAGCGAGTTTATATACATTTCAGAATACATTGAAATCTGTAGTCATTAGCTCATTTCTAAGATAAGGAAAACATCTGGCATCCTGTAAGTTGTACATCACATTTGTCAGATATCCTTGAAGATATTAAGTAAATTTATGACTGACAGGAAAAAGGAGTAATGTAGGATCTCAAAATATTCCAATCTGATGTATAGCTACCTTTGACCTAACTAAAATTCCTTACATCAGCAGTGTTTTCTCACACATAGCTCAAGGGTTTAAAAGTACATGTAAAATGTGTGTATAAAGGTCACTATGCGTCTAGCTACAATTGAATATTAAAGGGATACAGAAAAGATACATTACAAAATGGATGCGGGGAACAAGATGGCTGCCGTCAGGTTCATATTACCCCTAACATACCATCCTTTTATTCTAACAGAATAACATAAAAATAGACTGGCATAGAAAAGTAGTAAAGCCTTATATTATGGTAACAGAACTCTGTGAGAATACTAAAGAGAAAAATATTTGCATGTCGTGATATACTTTTATAGGCTAATTGTCACTGCATATCGGTACAGTCCCTCCAATACCTTCCATCTATCTTCCAGCCTTCCCAAAACTACTGGTCCACCGGCACAGAGACCCAACCAGCCCCCCATCTACCCCCAAACAACGCTGCATCTTCTATCTCTCCACCTGCATTGCTAGCACCCCCCAATATGTCCAACAGTTCCTTTTAAAGCATGACATAGCAACAGCACAACTGTCTCTAGATGGCCTCTGATCACTTTAAGAACAGTCTTTGTCCATTTGAGAGCGCTGCACCTTGACACTTTGCTATAATACAGTTCTCCAACAGTTCATTTGCAGTAGGGGTGCTTATCCACGGTTCTTCCGCAGGGAGATACTGGAAATCTGATGGTTTGTTCATGGGGTAGACAAGGCAACCAGTGGATACCCATGGCAAGCAAACACTCGAGTCACAGGGAGTCTAGGAAGCAAATAGAAACAGTACAGGATGAGTACACACCGCAATACAATCACAATTATGTCCAAATAAAACGTCACTTTCCTCCTATGTCATTTAAAATCAAACAAAACATTGTTGATATATAATACAAACTAAATACATTGACATTTCTCAGAGAATAATTTACAACTTCTCTATACACTTTTAAATGATACTTCATGAATACTACGCAAGTGAAAACCTGTTAGACTCTAAGGCCTGCCCTGTAGCAAAAATGAAAAAAAAAACAGTCAATAAAAATAAATGAATTTCTTTACACTGTCACTTTGAACTTCTAAAAATAAAAGAACCTTGTGTTGCTTTATTCTGGATGGCTGCTATCTATAATGTTTATAATTTTCCAACCTAAATTCTCTCACACTCCTGTATGAGGAAAGCATACAAACAGAACATCATTTAAAACTACAAGTTCTTTTAAAGGTAAACACATCTTTATGGTAAGAATTACTCTCTTTGACAAACATCAGGAATGACCAAATTCACTTTGCAGATACCATACTAATTAATAAAAGGGAAAAATACATTTGCTTTCATAAACTATAATTAGGCTATTCCCTGAAACAAACATTTCTCTGTATATTTACTATAAACTTCTAGCTTAGACGTGTCCTCCTTATGTTCTAAAGGGTAAGGGTCTAAGATATTATGATATATTGCAGCATTTTCCTGAAACATATTTTTATACTCAGTGGGCCATTCAATAGGGTACAATACTGCACAGTTCACAGTTACATTTATCTAAAAATTACTATGTTAAGCACATAAACTGCAATGTGCACTAATACCAATGAAGCATATGATGTCTTATACCCAATATGATCAATAAAATACAAGAGAATACAAAACAAGCAATATAAGTAATCGAGTTAAAACAATACTCCCCTAATTTAATTGGTTGACCCTGTAACAGCATAACAGGACCTCCATATCGAGCGATAAGGCACAGTCCAGAGAAGGATAGTCTTTATGTCCTGAAGACACACATCAGAGGAGACAGTCATGGATTACCCAGAGTCCAGTTCTGGGGCTGGTACCAGCATGCAAAGCAAAGAATGGATCCAAAGATAGTTCAGTAACTTTTTTTACTGCAGTATGGTGGTTAAACCAAGCTTGACAAAAGGTCTTTCATTTTCTTCTTTTCTTTCTTTAAAGGTTTACTTGCTTTCAATCTTTAATCTTTTGAAGAGTGCACTTATGGAATTTTGCCTGTACAGATTTCACCTAAATATGAAAACTCAAAAATAATTCAGTTAGTGTCTTTTAATCTCTGAAGACAGTACCTAAAAACAATCACCCCTATCACATAAAGATACTCATCAATACTCATCAATACTTCCCCCTTGTTTGCGTGAAACATCCCATGTGGCATGCAAACACAACATAACAAAAAACGAAAAGACAAATTATGCACTCCACTCATGCATGCAGAATACAATTCTCAATAGCAAGCAAAATCAAATACACCTCCACATGCAATATTCCATTCATACAGCACCTTACCACACGCATTCACGAAAAATAAAAACACAACATTCTCTTAGAAAACACTTAAACCAATTGTCCATTTTACAAAACAAAACATGAACAGCCGACACAAACTTTTAACAACCAAAATTAACCTGAAATTCAAAACCAATTCTGCCATTCCCTGAAACGCAGCACTCGCAAAACACTACAAAATAATTAAAATCCTAAAACAACCATCTATACCGTGGTTCTGCAAATTCTACCATGTACAATTCTATGATATCATACTAATGATGCAATCACTTCAGAAGATCAATAAACTCCGGTTGCATATTTACAAATAAAATCCCTAACCATAAATTTACAAAAGAACACACAAACACCTAAGTATCCAATTTTGGGAATAATTAGATAATAATGATACAGCCACTGTTCTATATAGCTCCTGCTCACATGCACCATGCAAATCCACTGTTAAAGGGACATTTTAGTATAAATTAAACTTTCATTATTCAGATAGGACTTTTAATTTTAATCAACTTTCCAATCTACTTTTATCATCAAATTTTTTCTTGGTATTCTTAGTTTAAACTAAACATAGGTAGGCTCATATGCTAATTTCTAAGCCTTTGAGGGCTGCCTCTTATTACAGGCCTTTCAAATCTCTTTCCAACACAGAGAGACAAAATACACGTGGGCCATATAGATAACACTGTGTTCAGGCACAGGGGGTCATCCAAGATCCAGCACAAAACAATGCTAAATTCAAGACAACAGACCATAAACAGTCACAGTCATGTGACCAGGGAGCTGGAAGAATGCCCCTAGACACAAGGCAACTACAGAGGCAAAAAGCATACCAATACAACTGTGTTGGCCATGCAACACTGGGGAATGGGTAATAAAGGGACTATCCATCCTCAAAACAATAACAATTATATGGTAGACTGTCCCTTTAAGTAAATCAGATGTGGCACAAATAATTTGTGAAAAGCTGCTAGAATCCAGTCTATACTTTTACATAACCAAAATTTTAATAACAACACAATTATTTGATTTAACTTTGTTTATAATTTGATATTCACCATTCTGCAGCTCTCTAGCCAAATGTAACAAATGTATATAACAAAAAATAAAATAAGCTTTCTACAAAAAAAATAATAATAAAAATTTCCCCTTTAAATTATTCCCAATGAGTCATTGGCCTTACTTATAATAAACATGTATACTGACATTCATTAAATAGCCTAAGCAAGCATAACCAGCATAAAAACACACAGTGGGATGCAGGCTAGTTAAAGGGACATTTTACTCAAATTAAAAATTATCTTTAATTGAAACTGCTGACACAGTTAAATATACTAGTGTTAGGCTTACAGTAAACCTCATTGTCTTCTCTGTAAATATTTCCTTAAAATCTCAGATTTTATATCCCTTTAAATATTTTCACTCCTCTGTTTGTCTTTTTTTTTTTTTTTTTTTTTTTTAGTCTCACAGATCGTAACACTAAGATTGTAGACAACTTATCAATTAGTTTGCATTACAGAGAGAATTCAGTTACACTGCAAAAGAAATATCTGCTAATTAAATGGCAGATTTAAAAAGAATACAAAGAAAGGTCCCAAAAAATATATATTTTGCAAACTACTAATACAGTGTTATTGCTGCTAATAAAATGACAATTTTCTAGTGCTCTGTCTACACACGGAGTTCTGATTTTACAGACAAACAATTCAAACCATTACAATTTACTTTATATATACACAAACTTGCAAATGCAACTTCTCCTACATTTGAAACTATTCAGCTTGTATCACAAGTCATTACAAATACATTAATATAAAACAATTTTACAGTACACTGTCCCTTTAAGGACTAACCATTCATTACGTAAATTACATATGTATATTCTAACCATAATTTAGGCTGCTTGTATGATTTACCACACAAATTTCCCTGCAGATTAATTTACTTGCAACAAAAACGGACGCACTTTTAAATAAACTTTCAATTACAGCTTATAACTATATGTCATTGGGTGCACCAACTCTGTGCACAGACCTTACAAATACAACATACGTCAACCCATTAATCATACCAGAAACAGTTTCATATTTACCAGAGCGTGACAAAAAAATCACACACACCATCGCACTTTCAAAGCCACTCTCAAAGCCGTTACTTGCCACACAATTATCACTTAAAACTAAAACTGCACATGAATACCACATACTTAAAACATGCTGGTGACTTTAAAATACAGGTATATAAAATAACATTACAACATATTTTCTTAAAACGTCTTATTTCCCAGCAGGGAAACAGAAAGAAACAGTTTCATTTGTACAGCTATACAGACAAGCTCATTTCATCTCGCATACCAGAGATTCACTCCCCCTTTTTTTTTTTTTTTTTTTTTTTTTAAGGAAAAAATATATTTATTAATTTTCCTCCAAATATAAAATGTATTTGTATATATCTGAATCTGAAAAGATTGGCCATGTCCTCACAAATTGAGATAAATACATTTCAAATAATTAAATCTGTTACACTTAAATCTCCCTTTCATTACTGCACACACACATACAACGGAACAGTTTTTTTTTTATTTCTCTTCACTGACTCTACACAGCTGCTCACTGACAGATCTTTTTATGATCCCCCCTCCCTCTCTAGAGTGGGTGCCTTTCTGCCTGAAATAAACTTTTTCTTTAACAACACAAAAAGAGCAGCAGTAATAAAATGCACAGTCACTTAATATATATTGTAAGCACAAAACAGCACAGTAATTATATAGCAATAAAAAAAGCAAACTTTAAAAGCAATTAGAAAATGCAAAGGCAATACAGCAATTTGAAGTGTGCAAGCAGAAAAACAAATGCAATACAGCAAGTTCAGTTTATAGCAAGCATGAAAGAAACAGATTGCGCATAGACAAAGATAGCAAAACAATTTCCAGGCTGATACCAGAGTTTATGGATAATATGCAATAAATTTTATGAATTATACCCCTTTATTTTACAACATATATACCGCATACAACACTATATACTTCAAATACCACATTAAATCCTTATATTCCAACAGAGACTCGAACTCCGTTTTAACCTTAAAATACTATATTTTAACCAATAAAAACATATGTCTCTAGAGGACTCTAACCTCATCATATGTCACTGGAGGCCTCTAACCTCATCATATGTCACTGGAGGCCTCTAACCTCTGACACTATTTAATATCAAAGAACCAATAAATATGTATCATTCAGAGGACTCTAACCTCAGATACCATATCTAATAAAAAAAAAACAATTAACATGTATCATTCAGAGGACTCTAACCTCAGATACCATGTAATCAATAAACCATGTATCACTTGGAGGCCTCTAACCTCAGATACTACTTTATAACCAAAAATTTCCATAAAAAAAACACCTTAAAACACAGATATGCATAACATACATACACATTCCCCACTAAATTTATATATATTTTTTTTATAGATAACCTGAGTGTCTGGTCCTATAGGGTTCTAGTTTGACAATGGGTAAGCAAAAAACAGTGCAAAACAAGTGTTTTACTTACCCCTTGACAAGCTATCACTTCTGGCACCATTTGTTAGAGGACTCCTCTAGGACCACGACTCTCCTGTTCTCCTCTGCTTCAGGACTCTGGTATCTGCACTGCAAAATTGTTACAAGTACTTGGAGGGTTGTTCCACAAAATACACACAAGGATATGTCTGCAGAACAACTCTAACTTTATTGGTCAGGATAGCGAGTTTATATACATTTCAGAATACATTGAAATCTGTAGTCATTAGCTCATTTCTAAGATAAGGAAAACATCTGGCATCCTGTAAGTTGTACATCACATTTGTCAGATATCCTTGAAGATATTAAGTAAATTTATGACTGACAGGAAAAAGGAGTAATGTAGGATCTCAAAATATTCCAATCTGATGTATAGCTACCTTTGACCTAACTAAAATTCCTTACATCAGCAGTGTTTTCTCACACATAGCTCAAGGGTTTAAAAGTACATGTAAAATGTGTGTATAAAGGTCACTATGCGTCTAGCTACAATTGAATATTAAAGGGATACAGAAAAGATACATTACAAAATGGATGCGGGGAACAAGATGGCTGCCGTCAGGTTCATATTACCCCTAACAGTAATGTATATGGCTCAAACGTCTTCGCTCCAACTTTGTGGGACAAAATTAAATGTAAATTATTCCATTTTAATCTCTGAGAACCTTATTGTTGGGGGTGACTTTAACATGACTTTATGCCCTGAGTTGGACAGATCTTCAAGAAAAAATATAAAAGAACATAATATTGGAGCAAAATATTTTTAAACAATTTGCAACAAATTAAAACTAGTAAATGCCTGGAGACATACTTTTCCAGAATTGATTATCATTTCCGAAAAGCTTTCCATTTCTAAATCACAGATGCAAATAAGGGATATTATGATATCAGACCACACAATTTTATCCATCTTTTTTTCCTCGCTCACCAAAACAGTGAATAAGAATCAAAAACTTTTTCTTTTCTAGGTTTCTCATAAATAACCCCAGATATATAAATTGGTTGAAGCAAAAAATGGAAAGACTTTTGTACCTTCAATATATCACATTATAACAAAATAGAGACTTTCTGGGAAGCCTCCAAGACATGAGTTACAGTTAGCCAACAGGGTCAGGAACGCATACAGTAGAGTACTTACAGATTCTTCCATATCTAATTGGAAAAAATATTAAAAAGCCAGAAAGGAGAGAGATTTATTTTTAAAGCAAAATCATATACAGAAGATCTTAAGATGGGCAACTATTATAGGGGCCATTACGGAATTTCGGCTAAATACATAGCCAAATTGATAAAAAATAGAAAATAATCATTAGATATACGGAGATTGAGGACATTGGCAAAGCTTTTTTTTTCTTATTACAAGCAACTGTATGCTGAGACTGATTCCAATCATATTAATCAGGAAATATTTTTGTCTAAGCTGAAAATTCCAAATATCTCAGCGACGGATTTGCAGTTCCTCAATACCCCCATCTTGGTAGAAGAATTAGGGAGCGTAATTAAGAAAATGAAACTGGGAAAGGCAGTTGGCCCCGATTTCCTCCCAATAGAGTATTACAAAATATTGTTTGAGGAGATTAAAGATCCTTTGATAAAACTATTTAATAGTTATTATCTAACTAATAATACAATTTCTTCTTATTTCTCTGCTGCCAACATCTCAAATCCTGAGGAGCTTTCTGCATATAGACCTATATTGGTTCTAAATTCAGACTACAAACTATTGTCAGCCCTTATTACAGCTAGACTTAATACCTTGATTAACACAATCATACATCCTGATCAGACTGTTTTCATTGAGGGAAGAAATCTTGCTAAAAACCTCTGCTTAGTGAAGATCTTCTTAGATCATTCCTGGAATAAATCTCCCCAGGCTAAGAATCTGTTAGATCAAGATCATGCTATTCTTACTCTCGACGCTGAAAAGGACTTCGACTCTATTGCTTGGGGGCATTTGTTCATGGCCTTGGATAAGTTTGGTTTCAAAGACCAGTTTCTCCAATTTATACAAAATATTTATAATA
Organism: Bombina bombina; assembly: GCF_027579735.1. NCBI lineage: Eukaryota > Metazoa > Chordata > Amphibia > Anura > Bombinatoridae > Bombina > Bombina bombina. The sequence continues at coordinate 511,500,524 of NC_069502.1, forward strand.
AACCTCTCCTATCTACTTGTTAATGGCTCACTCTCTCCCTCATTTAGTCTTCATAGAGGCACTAGACAGGGGTGTTCTCTATCACCTCTACTGTTCAATATAGTGCTTGAACCCCTAGCTATTTTGCTTAGAGATACATTAGAAGGGATATAATTTGGAAAATATCTTTTTAAAATACTACTATATGCTGATGATCTCCTAATTTTCTTAGAAAATACTGCACTCTTAATTCCTTGCATTTTACAACTTTTTGATAACTTTGCCTCTTTTTGTGGATATAAGATCAATTTTGAGAAGAGTGAATTGATATGGGTTTCCAAACTCCGAGGTAGTTTCTTAGACCATCCTTTTAAAACAGTAGAGTCATTTAGATTTCTGGTTATCTTGCTGCATAAAAACACTGGAAATTGGTACATATTAAAATGTTATCCTCTTTTTAAAAAATCTAATCAGAATTAAAGATATGGTCAATTTTCCCCCTGTCAATTACAGCTAGAATTAATGTGATAAACAATATTATTTTACCCCGAGTTTTATTTTTGCTACACAATCTACCCCTATTCATCTCTAAAAACGATAGGAAAAATCTATATTAATTTTTTTCGGTATTCATTTAGAAAGGGAGTAAACCTTGAATATCATTCAAATGATTAATGCAGAACTGTTTATCAGCGGGTTTATCTCTTCCAGATTTTGAATTTTATAATATAGCGGCCCTGGTGAAAATTGCACTTGATTGGATTACTGAAACAAATTATTTTGCTTCTCTGGATTTGGAGACCCATGTAATTTTCCTCTTCTCGCTGAAGGCGATTTTACATTGCCCTATTAAAAATGTACCTGCGAATATATTTTAGCTCATATCTTTTAAGAACATAACTGTAGCATGGCAAAAACTAATGGCTTTGTTGGGTTAGTATACAAATATTCAAATTTCCTACGGTTGGTCGGTAACCCACAATTTAGTCCGGGCATTTCCCAGAAAGTCTTTCACCTTTGGTCTGAGAAAGAAATAACATTTATTTATCAAATGGTTGGCACAAATGGTTTCATTATACCCTCGCAGTTATTCCTATCTCAATATAATCTCCCAAATTCTGACTTGTTTGCCTACTTTCAAGTAAGACACTTCATAAACAGTCTGGAATGTCAGAGGGATCTAAATGGCTGATCTGATATCAATATATGTGTCCAAAAATGTGCGTCAAGGAACACCTCCATCTCTTTATTATATGATATTATGCTGGCTAAGCAAAGTCAAAATTACACTGAAAAATTAATTAATCTTTGGAGGTTTTTTTTTCCTACCTTAGATCCAGAGACTATTAAAGATAGTTTTTTAGCCTTAGGCCATTCCAATATATCTTACATATGGAAAGAAACCCTTATGAAATGAATCAATAATTTTTATATTACGTAATCTAAAATGACTAAGTTCTATCCCTCTCATCAATTTGTCTGTCCCCGTTGTCAAAGCCTTAGAGCAGATATTCTGCATATGTTTTGGTACTGCCCAAAAAAATTTCAATGGTGGCAGAAAATTTTATTTTGGTTTAACAAAGTATTTAAAGAAGGAAATGTGTTTCTGCCGAATAATATCATCTTATTATTTTTCCACAAAGACCCCCATACTCCGAGGTGCTATAGTATTTAACGCTATGGGGTTTATTTAGCAAAGCGTCAACTGAAAATATGATTAAATTCCGCGTTGTATTTGTCACAAGATTGATCTGCCGTAGTTATCAAAGTGTCAAGATCGGCAAATGTTGAACTTTGTGATGTAAAATATGATCCCACGATCTCAATCCAACACAGATTGATGCTTGCGTCATTACGGATGTTCCGAATCCAGATTTGACTCTATTTGAGCCTTTTCACAATTTATCAAACATTTAACAGGTACTCTTCTGTCTATTCCGACGCAGCGTACCTAGTTTTCAATCCGGACCGCCACCCTTGAGGTTGCAGATGCCATAGAACTCAATGGGAGTCTGAAAACACAGAAAGCTTATGTTCGATGCTGCAAAAGAATGAATCTATGTGCACCATGTTTAAGCCATGTAATACAAGTCCAATTCTCCACTTCACACCAATTTTGACGCAACACTTTTCGCACCAATTATGATGACGCAAACTCCTAAACAACCCACACACTAGTGAATTTTTCAACCGCTTTTGATTGGAATATGCATAATCACATGATTTATGACCTCAGCCAATCTGATTCAAATATATTATTATTATCGGTTATTTGTAGAGCGCCAACAGATTCCGCAGCGCTAATATACATTTTAAAATATCACTAATGAATCAAAAACCTTGATACTTGCGTCATTGATCACTCATCAGAACTTGTAAGTGCCATTTGTTACATTGTGTTTTATACTTTGAAACTATGTATATGTGAATTTAGAATTAAAGATAAACATTGATGCTAACATTAGGACACACAATGTAATATTTTAGACAATGATTTTAAAATTCAAGTTGATGTTTGTCTCAATAAAATATTAAGCTGATAGCTCAAAGGGATAGCACACCTAACTTTAAACTGTCATGATTCCGATACAGCAGAAATTAAATTTACCTCTTTACTGTCATAATATGTTCAGTGTATTTCTTCCTTCTCTTGAATTTCTTTTTCAGTAAGAAATGTCATTTTATATGCCAGGCCATTTTATAACACCTGTGAACGGGTGTTTTTTAAAAATAGATTGCAATCAGACAGAGCAGGAGCGAGCTGCACTGTGTCTAATGGCGCGGTAAGGCCGGGCTGTGACTATACAGCTGGCCCGATGCGCTCAGTAAAAACAACAGACCCGCTCAGCAGAGTACAGAGAGCAGGTCTGTAAAACAGCGGTATTTTTTCAAAATAAAAAGGCAATATTATGATTTAAAAAGTTTGGCTAATGTAATGTTATATAATTCTGCACTATGTGCAGAATTATATAACATTATTTTTAAGGTTTACTGACCCTTTAAATATGTAGTTACACATATTCTCCCAGCTTGATTCTGTCACCCCAGAGACTATACTGGTTTATTTTGTTTAAACATCTAGCGCCCAATGATCTAATGCTGTCTGCACTGGCAAGAAGTCTTGTCAGCGTGTGGTCCCTAAAATAATTTTAGAAAGGTAAATTTTAGCTTGAGAGTTTTTTATCTAGCTATGCAGGGTTCTGCATGTGACAATGCCCCAAAAAGCCCCCAAAGGTCCATGGTGGTGCTTTTTGATGATTGTGTATCATGTCCTTTTTCCAAATGGCTTCAGATAATGTTTAATTATTAGATATTCACATGAATCTTTTAAAAAGTGTATTTTACATACAAATAAAAATTGTAAATCTAAATTGTTGTAATAAGTGTGAAGATGCTAATTATGGGGTCGATTTCAATCTATCGCTGAAAAGCCCTATATTTAATATGGAACCAAAAAGTTTTCAGAGATTGCAATCCGTTTTCTCTATAGTATTCAACAGGTTTCTAGAGACCTGTCATATGGTTCCTGCATTTTGCTTATTACATCATTTTTTTCAAGCATTCCCTCTATCAGCTCCATTTTTTCAAGCCACATAATTTTTTCCAGCAAATCAGGTTTGATGCCAAATAATCTAGAAATTGATGCCATGTTGGCTTGCACGTTTGTTAATTTATTATTTGGGTACGCTGATTTTTGCTTGGAATCCTGTGCATGAAATTTAGCATTATTTGGTTATTATCCTGGTTCTGATTTGGCTCTAACTGATGTTGATACTGACCTAGTTTAAATTTGGCCTTCTGTTGGATTATACTCTTGTTCCACAGTGCCCAGCTGGCTCTAACCTCTTACAACTCCCTTTCTGGATTCTTCTTGGAACTTCACCTGAATTGTTCCTGCTCTTCTGAATAAGGTATTTTTTAGTTTTCTGGTCTTTAGCTCAACCTATATATTACTCAGTCAGTAGGAATACCTCTCAGGACTGATTGAATTGTGATAAAACCATGTTACACTTATCAAATTTGAGACCTAAAGGAACTTGAAAAAGTCCTGAAATAGCCCTTTGAGATATCTGCAAGTATTTCAAGACAATTTGGAACAATTATATTATGTTGTATATGTTAAAGACACTCTAATATGGCCACAGCTGGCATTTTAGAGGTGTATTTGTATTCATGGTCAAGATTCATTAAAGATCTATTCATTAAAGATCCAGTGGTGTTCTTCTTGATTTCAGAAGTATATCTCACCAAATTAGAATTAGGAAAAAAATCTTTAAATTATTAAATGTGACAATGCAATCATTGAGCAAACATGCCTAGTATACCCATCAGGCCTATATAAAAAATTCATATTGCATTAATTTTGTTTGCCAGTTATCAGTATGTATTCTGATTACAGTATGTTAATCTCACACATGTAAATGATGATTTTCCATATCGGCTTAAACTTAAACCTCATTATTGGAGCCAATATTGAATTAGAATAAACTCTTACTTGGGTTGCTTGTATTTGGAGATGTAGAATCAGGAGTAGGTGCAGTACATATAATGAAGCTGTAACCAGAATAAAGTTTGATTAAATCTTTTCTGAATGGAGGGGGGGGGGGCAAAGAAAACTGGAAGTGAGGGATTTATAGGATCAGCTACGAGAAACTGTAGAAGGAGTCTAGGATATCTCAAAGGAAGTAATGGACCAGGTCAGCGGCTTGCAGCACGGGACCGAGTCAGCAAATTGAAATCAACAGGACAGTTTTCGGCTACTGTGAGCAGGTTAGGGTGTGTAGAATGCAGGAACAGATACACTGAACAAAAATATTTTAAAAGTTTCACTGAATGATAAGCAAAAGAACAGATGGTAGTTAAATTGAATATCTCAGAAACAGCAAGTTTGAACATAGGCCCAAGGCAGAACACTAAAGTACTATTCTAATTTCAGAATACTTTAGTAGGTTGCATTAGTAAAGTCCAGAGGACACTGATTCTTGAGTTGTGTAATACAGCCAATGGTATAGAGGGTGAGACTGTCACAGGATACCAGGTAGGTGCAGCAGGTACAGCTAGTTTGAGGAAAGCTGTCACTGGTATAGCAGACACAGAATACTCAGCAGGCACAGGATACCCAGTGGGTACTGTTGGTGAGTCTGTCACAGGATACAAGGTAGGTAAAACAGGCACAACTTCAGGAACAAGATGAGCATACACAGGTTTCAGATAAGTTTGCTTGGCTTTTTTTAACCAGGTGAGCATACAAACCTACATAGAAAGTATGCCTTGTCTCTGGAACAAGGTGAGCATACACAGGTATCAGGTAAGGGGAGCATACACAGGTATCAGGTAAGTATGATTGGTCTATGGAACAAAGTTAGCATACACAGGTATCAGGTAAGTATGCTTAGCTTTCTGGAACCAGGTGAGCATACACAGGTATCAAGTAGGTACCTGACAGTTACTCTTAGTAACAAAGAGGACTCTAGAACAGAACAGGAGCCACTTGCAGACAGCTATCAAACAGGCTGGTATGTTGCAAAGATAATTTTCATATTTATATTCCTATATTCATAAGAAAATTAATTTTTAATATATATCAAACCACCACTGAACCTTAACATACCTCCCTACATTTTCCAGATTCTATTCATGACAAACAAGCTGAAGGCTTTGTAAAGGAGAGGCAGTGACGCACTGTCCAAGTCAAAATGTACCAGGTTGGGGTCAGGGGTTTTCAGTGTAGCTTCATGAAACTTGGACATTTATATTGAAGGAAATATGGCATGAGGGACAGCAGGAAAGATATCCCAAATCACAACTTTTCTTGAAAAAAGAGGAATAGTTTTAAGCTCTGAATTAACCTCTAAAATTACATCAGGGCAATAAGTGATTACCCCCATTATAATTAATACTAGTCAATACATTTTCACTATTAAAGAACATGCTCGCCACTTAAACATCCTAAGTCATATTTATTGAGACAACTAATTTATATATATATATATATATATATATATATATATATATATATATATATATATATATATATATACTGTATATATATATATATATATATATATATATATATATATATATATATACCATTTTAATTTAAAAAATGCAGACCATCTTTAGAGGCTTACGTGGTACAAGATAACCACACTCTTTCTATTCACCTCTGGGGTAGGAGGGGTTTAACGGAAGAGGCTTATCTTATTTTTTATCCATATTTGTTCCGATGCTCACTTTCAGTGTTGGAACATTGCCTGGGATTTATATTCTCTATGTTCTGTTAATACAAAAAAAAAAATGCATCTTAGGTGGCGGACAGAAATCAACCCGATCGAATACGATCGGTTTGGTTGACACCCCCTGCTAGGGGCGAATCTGCAGGGGGCGGCATTGCACCAGCAGTTCACAAAAACTGCAGGTGCAATGATAAATGACGACAGTGTATGATATCGGCATTTATCCATGTGCGGCAGACATGATACTCTACATCGTATCATGTTCGTCCACACTTTAATAAATATACCCCATAGTGTTAGAGGAGGATGTTTGGTAGTTTATTGCTGATAAAGAATTACTTTCCTACCTTTATAAAAAGCTTCCAACAAAACTCCTTCAAAACATACAGTTGCTGACAAGTAAAAACCACTTGATCAATTCAAACACAGTTAATCATATTTTATTTCAAGATATTCCTATACCTGACAAGCTTTATCGAATTTTCATATAGTTTTATCTCCAGCATGCTGTTATCACCCGTCCTACTGTGACCGGGGCATCCTTAGAATCAAAGGCTACATTTTGTGTCCTCTCATCCAGCCACGTCCCAGCTCCTCTATCAAGTGTCCCTCCTGTATCCTGCATCCAATAGTACTGCTTGCTCCTGTGACAGATGTATGGTGACTGTGATTCAATATCTGTGTGTGTGTTCAGTGGGATGGGAGCAGTTTATTCAGCTGCACAGCAATAATAATAATAATAATGACAATAATAACAGTAACAATAATAATAATAATAATGACAATAATAACAGTAACAATAATAATAATAATAATGACAATAATAACAGTAACAATAATAATAATAATAAATAAATAGTTGCATACAAGGTGTAGTGGGATCTTTAATCAGTTTCCCAGCTAACCATCTCACAGGATTTCTCCTTTTTCAATTTAAAGCTTCACTTGTATCTACATTTCCTCTCTAGCTGCCTCAAATACCTAGAACAGAATGAGTTTCAAATGATGTATGCTTTTAAATCTCTCTTTATTTGTAGTTAGTTTTATGTCATCTTTAAAAGTCTAACAAATAAATATTAAAGTGTTTTTTTTTAATTTATGCATCAGAAATTAATCAGTGAAATTCAAAAGGATCTGCATATAAAACAAACATTTTCAAAGTATTAAAACTAGCATGTTGCAAAATAAATATACAGTTAACACCTTCGCTACCGGGAATTTCAAAGAAAAGCTTGCCCAAAATACCTGAAAATGTTTAGCATTTTTGCTATCACTCCATTTAAAAAGAAATACAATCTTGTTTTTTTGTTTTTTATTATTTATCCCCTTTGCTTTGTAATTGGCTTTTGGTAATTAGAAGGCTGCTAATTGTAGCTGCACACCACACTTCTGAAATTTCTGGCAGTGAAGGGGTTAACTAGTTAGCCAGCAAAGGTAATATTTTTGTAGTGTAGATATAACCATCTCACCTGACACCTCCCATCTCCTTGATCCCTCCCAAAAAGCTCTTTTCCTCTGCCCCAATGCTTGCCACCATCTTAGGTACGGGCAAACAAACAGTCTACTGGTAAGAAGTTTTAGCGATTTGTTTTTTAACTTTAATGCCCCTTTAAGTCCCTGAGAGTTGTAAAAAGATTAGAATTTAAGAATTACTATGGTTGAGGAATAGCTAAAGTATCTTAATCCTGATTCATGCACTAAAATGGGTTGCATGCTTTAAGTAACTCCCTAATTTTTTTCTTTCATGATTTAGATAGAGCATGTAATTTTAAGCAACTTTCTAATTTACTCCCATTATCATTTTTTCTTTGTTCTCTTGTTCTCTTTTTTTAAAAAGTAACATAGTAACATAGTAACATAGTAGATAAGGTTGAAAAAAGACTGAAGTCCATCGAGTTCAACCTATACAAATCTAAAATACTTACAAAAAGCTCCAGTTAAGCTTAAATAACCCCATTAAAATGTGACCCATTTAATACTAGCAATCATATCCATGAATTTTGTTTATATACAGAAATGTATCCAGACTATTTTTAAATGTATCTATGGTATTGGCATTCACTACCTCCTTTGGTAATGAGTTCCACAATTTTATTGCTCTTACAGTGAAAAAACGTTTCCGTTGCAGGAGATTAAATCTCCTTTCCTCCAACCTTAAATTATGACCTCTTGTCAGAAACAATTTTCTTGGAATAAACAGAGCTTCTGCCATCTCTGTATATGGGCCTTGAATATATTTATATAAAGTAATCATGTCACCTCTCAAGCGCCTTTTTTCTAAAGAGAACAGACCCAGTTTGGCTAGCCTCTCCTCATAGGTTAATTTCTCCAATCCCCCTATTAGCTTTGTGGCCCTTCTCTAAACTTTTTCTAGTTCTGCAATATCTTTTTTAGCAATCGGTCCCCAGAACTGCACTCCAAACTCAAGGTGAGGTCTTACCAGGGCTTTATATAATGACAGAATTATGCTTTCCTCCCTTGAATCAATGCCTCTTTTAATACATGCTAGTATCTTATTAGCCTTTGAAGCCGCTGCCCTGCATTGTGCACTCATCTTTAGCTTGTTATCTATTACTACTCCCAAATCCCTTTCCTCCTGTGTTTGGCTAAGTCTTGTCCCATTTAAAAAATACGTAGCCTGCTTATTTTTACTTCCAAAATGTAGAACCTTGCATTTTTCCGTATTAAATCTCATTTTCCATTTACTTGCCCATAGTTCTAATTTTAGCAAATCCCTTTGTAAAGAGAGTTCGTCCTGCTCTGACCTAATGACCTTACTTAACTTAGTATCATCTGCAAAAATAGAGATGTCGCTATTTAATCCTTGCTCCAAGTCATTTATAAAAATATTAAAAAGAACAGGGCCCAGTACTGATCCCTGGGGGACGCCACTGATTACCTTTGTCCAATCTGAGTATGATCCATTTACTACTACTCGTTGCTCCCTATCTTTTATCCAGTTATTTATCCATGAGCTAACATTTTCAGCTATTCCCAGTCCCTTAATTTTGTGCATTAATCTCTCATGTGGCACTGTATCAAATGCCTTTGCAAAATCTAAGTATATCACATCAACTGATTCCCCTTTATCTATATTTTTACTTACTTCCTCGTAGAATCTAATTAGATTAGTTTGACATGATCTATTTCTCCTAAAGTCATGCTGATTAGAACTCATAATCTTGTTTACACGAATATGCTCATCAATATAATCCCTTATAATCCCTTCAAATATCTTCCCCACTATTGATGTCAGACTAACTGGTCTATAGCTTCCTGGATCATCCCTGCTTCCCTTTTTGAAGAGTGGCACCACATCAGCTTTACGCCAATCCTGGGGTACCATGCCTGAGGATAATGAGTCTTGAAAAATTAAGAGTAAAGGTTTGTCTATAACAGTGCTAAATTCCCTTAACACCCTTGGGTGTATTCCATCTGGGCCTGGAGTTTTATTTACCTTAATATTTTCCAGTTTTTCCTGATATCCTCTAAACAAAACCCAGTTAGTGGTATGGACTGGCATGTTCTATTCTGTTCCAAAGTATCATTAGATGGTTCCTCTCTTGTGTATACTGAAGAAAAAATCTGGTTTAGTACCTCAGCCTTCTCCCTGTCATTATTTATCATGCTACCCTCCACGCATTTTAATGTACCTATATTATCCTTCTTAGATTTTTTGCTATTTATGTACTTAAAGAACCTTTTAGGGTTAGACTTTTTCATTTTCAATTTTGGCTAATTTGATTGCTTTTTTGCATGCTTTGTTACATTCCTTATAAATATTGTATGCTGAGTCTGTACTATTTTCTTTTAATAATTTAAATGCCCTACGTTTTTTCCTAATTTCTCTTAACACATTTTTATTTAGCCATAACGGCTTAGTTTTTTTATTTTTATTTTTATAACCATATGGTATGTGTTGATATGTATATTTATTTAACAATTTTTTAAATATTATCCATTTATCCTCTGTATTTTTATTAGAAAATACATTGTCCCAATTTATATTATTTAATGATTTCCTTAAATCGTTGAATTTTGCTTTCTTGAAATTAAAAGTCTTAGTTAAGCCTTTAAAACACTGCATATGAAAAGAGATTTCAAATGTGACCATGTTATGATCACTGTTAACCAAATGTTCTTTAATTTCTATGTTTGATATTATATCTGTATTGTTTGATAGCACTAAATCCAATATATCTTTACTCCTAGTTGGCTCCTCTATTAATTGTGACAAGAAGTTATCCCTGAGAACATTTAAAAATCTATCCCCCTTAGCTGAATTACTAGTTTCATTGGCCCAGTTTATATCAGGGTAGTTAAAATCTCCCATAATTACAGCACTGTTATTAGCAGCCTTACCTATTTGGATAAGTAGTTGAGTTTCCTCCGGGTCACTAATGTTGGGAGGCTTGTAGCATGTTCCTAGTAATATTGCTACAGGTTGATAGTAAGGTTCATGAGACCATCGTTTCTGATGTTCCTAGTAATATTGCTACAGGTTGATAGTAAGGTTCATGAGACCATCGTTTCTGAATCTTGAAGCAAAGTAGAGAAAAGATTAAGAAAAGGTATAGGTAAGGCTGTGTAAAACGTTGCATGGGTTATTGATCTGGGCCAAAATCGTACAAGAGCTTGTGAGCAGACAGGGACAGAACTACCATTGGTTCAGAAGGTGCAGTGGCACCAGGGCCCAAGTGATAAGGGGCCCATATCAGCCAGTCTATACATAGGCGTGTGTAGCATATGTACAATTCTAATGCAGGGGAGCCTTTTATTAGTGCAGTTTGCAGGTCCATATATATGTATATATATATATATATATATATATATATATATATATATATATATATATATATATATATATATATATACTTAGTATTGCTATTACTATTGCTTACACTGAGTTACCTTTAGGGGACCCAAACTTTTTTTGCACCAGGGCCCTCTGTTGAGTAGGTCAGCTACTAAATCAAGGTATTTTCCTTACTTGCTCTGCCTTAAAACTCACTAACCCAATTCAGGTCTTAGAAAGAGTTGGAAAATATTTCCTCCATTAAGATAACTGTCACTGGCAACCAAGGCCTCAAAAACCTTGATTGCATACTCTGGATGAGGGAGGGACTAAGCCTTGTCTACCAATGTCCTCCATATTTTGAGAGGAGGGAGTTAATTAATAAACATAACTAAGGGCTAGATTACAAGTGGCGCTAACTAACGCACATCTTACAAGTTGAAAGTAAAGGGCTGTGCCTACATACCAAAAGAGAAGCACTATCTCTCGAGTGCATACAAAAACTGAGCTCAAAGTATTAGAGTGACTGGAAACCTAGCATAAACTGTAAGGGTTAAATAAAAAAAACACATAAAAATAAACTATTACATTGATATAAACACTTTCTGATAAAAAAAAATCATATACTTTAAATATTAATAAAAAAGGTTTTAGAAGAGTTAAAAGGAATATGTTATATGACAAGGTGTTTGACTGGGAAATGCTCCAATGTCGCTAAATATTTATAAATATATTTATATGTGTGTGTGTATACATATATGTGTATATATGTGTATTTCTGTGTTTACATGTGTAAATATGTATATACATACATATACATACACACATATATTTATATATATACAGCCCTTTCTGATCAAATACCTTTAAAGGGACAGTCAACACCAGAATTTTTGTTGTTTAAAAAGAAAGATAATCCCTTTATTACTCATTCCCCAGATTTGCATAACCAACACAGTTATAATAATACACGTTTTACCTCTGTAATTATCTTGTATCTAAGCTTCTGCTGACTGCCCCCTTATTTCAGTTCTTTTGACAGACATGCAGTTTAGCCAATCAGTGCTCAGTCCTAGGTCACTTTACATGCATGAGCTCAATGTTATCTATATGAAACATGTGTATTAATGCCCTCTAGTGGTCAAAATGTATTCAGATTAGAGGCAGTCTTCAAGGTCTAAGGAATTAGCATATGAACCTCCTACTTTTAGCTTTCAACTAAGAATACCAAGAGAACAAAGCAAAATTGGTGATAAAAGTAAATTGGGAAGTTGTTTAAAATTGCATACCCTATTTAAAACATGAAAGTTTTTTTTGGACTTGACTGTCCCTTTAAACATGAAGTTTCCTTTTTATTCAATTTTAATATGTTTTAATGTGTTTTGAATAGAAATACTTTACATTTCAATGTTCTTCACTTCGAAGAAAATGTTATTTGTATTTTTAAATATATAGATAGATAGATAGATAGATAGATAGATAGATAAATATTTAAAAATAAAAAGAAAATGTTCTTCTGTGTGAAGAACATTAGCATGTAAAGTATTCATAACTACCTTTAACGCTGTTGGTCTAATGCAGTGTCGGGTTAGTGCACAAGCAATAAGTGTAATTTTTGTTTTTAAACAGCACATCCCATAGAAGTCTATAGGGAGGATTTAGCACAGTCGTGATATCCGAAGTCCTGAAGTTAGTGTGCCCAATCTTTCACTCACGCGCTTACTTTACTTTTGACCTCTAATGCGAGCACTAACCTGACTGCTTTAAAATTTTACTTTGAGCTAAGTTAGTGCACAAGCGAAAATAATATTTAGTGTGACACTTGTAATCTGGCCCTAAGAGTCCTACGGAGCCCTCACGCCAACCTCAGGCAATCTCGATTTTTGAATAAAGAGAGATACAATAATAAAATCTTTGGTATATATTGAAAGTGCTTTTACTTGGTATAATTATTATAAAGGGACATAAAACCCATATTCTTTCAAGATTCAGATAGAACATATCATTTTAAACAACTTTCCAATTTACTTCTATTATCAAATTAGCTTTGTTCTCTTAGTATCATTTGATGAGGGAACAGCAATGCACAGAAGTAGGGGAAGGAATGCAGGAGGACTGGGATAAAAATGAGTTTTCAATGTAGCGATCTCCAAAGATAGTAAATTATGATAATAAGGAAATAAATTCTAGTCATGATTCGTTTTAGACAAATCAGCAGCAGTAGAGTTGGAAAGTAAATGAGATAACACAAGTAAGCTGTACAGTGTGTATCTAAACTAATGGATATGTCATATATGGCTTCAAAGACCTTATAAAATGGAAGTAGAGTGGAGAAAAAAACGCATCAGCACTTTTTCCTGTGTAGAGAACCCATAGTATTAGAAGGTAACAGTTTTCAAGAAATGTCAAAATATACAGTATGAGACAGACAGGGATAGGCAAGGTGTCCGTACACGGACACTGGTGTCCATGACTGGCCCTTGCAGTGTCCGCCACTCGTTTTGCGGTGGGGAGGCAGGAGTAGGACAGATGAATGCTGGTCCTGACACCACCTTGTCACATGCAGCGCCATGCTTCCCGGGGTTGGGGCCCCACCCATATGACGCCACTCAGTAGCAGGAAAGTGAGTGAGAGGTAAGAAGCAAGCTGCCTGCAGTGCAGCCTCTGTCATCCACCAGTGAGTCGTGACCCGTCCCGATTTCTTGATCTGTGCGGCAGCATGGTGCTGATGTCTCTGTGTAGAAGACCACTGCCTACTCTGACAAACCATACCTTACCAAGTAAGTAACCAACCATGATGATCATGCAATTAACATCAAGGTGGGTGGGTTTGGTCAGGAGACTCTCAATAAAACCAAAAAAAAATAAAAGGTAAGAATTTTGAAAACATTTTATACAAGTATACCACAAGCAGTCTTTATATAAATTTTATTTTAAACTTGATTAGATGACTAATTTGCACTTGTGGAACTAGACCAGGGACATCCAATGTATGGCTCATTTGACAGCAAAGTGCTCCTGACTTATAGAAACATAAAATGTGTCGGCAGATAGGAACCATTCAGCCCATCTAGTATATTTTCTGAATACCTTATGCCTATCCCATGTATGTTTAAACTCCTTCACTGTCTCTACCACTTCTGTTGGATGGCTATTCCACCATGAATCTTCTACCCTCTCGGTAAAGAGAATGTTTTTTTGATGTATTAATGTGAAATGTATCTTGGTGTCCTTCACTAAGGTCTGTACTTTGGAAAATGTCTGCCACAGCCTTGTTCCGTGCCTATCCTTGAAGACAGATCCAACAAAAAAATGAAGATGGGACTTTTTGACCGCAGCCTAGTAAGAACAAATTAATTTTATTTTAGTGCTATCTCACTTCACATGAGCATCCCTTGTAAGCAATCTTTCTTAAAGGGACATGATATCCAAATGTTGAAAGTGATGCAGCATATCTGTAAAAAGCTGACTAGAAAATATCACCTGACAATCTCCATGTAAAAAGGGAAAATATTTCACCTCAATATTTACACTTTAGCCACATCCCATTGTAAAATGACTTTAAGCAGCCATCGAAGATTCCAGTCCCAGGACTAGCAAAGGAAGTTTGCATCTGACATGTGCAGGCAAAGTCTTGTAATTTCCATAAGTAGTTTAAGGAAGTTTGCTATAAAATCTCATGACATTTCAGTGAAATCTCACAAGATCACAGACAGTAAAGCATGACCTCAGCACTAATAAAGATTATTGTTTTTTGTTTTTTTTAACCTTGTAGCTGGACAGTAACTGAAGGATAACTGTCCACAAAACAATAACTATTGTGAGTGTCACGACCTTATAAAAATATCAAGTTGTTCTAGAGAATAAGAAAAACTTCAAATTAGACCACAGCTGCTGAGATGTAATTTTATATTTATATGTGGCTTAGGATCATTTGGGAAGCACATAATTTACCTAATAGGTAAAGTGGGTCCCAGTTATATTCCTAAGCAGTTGTTATAAGTTTCAGGAATGATAAGGAAAAATGCTTATAACTGTCACCTGAGAGTGTTCACAGAAATACAGCTAAGCTACTGTTACTGAAACCAGCGTGGTAAAATGACAGAAGTTGAGGAGAATGTTAATTAAGCTGAGGTACAATTACTAAGTATCAACTGAGAAACACTTGTGAAACTGAAAATTAACATAGTATCCCTTTTCGGATAAGCTGAGAAGAAAATACACAATAGTGCTTTACAAACAATTAAGCAGTGGTATTGAGTGTAATACTTAAGTATGGATAGTTGCAGATATTACGTATAGTTCGTAGACTTAAAGTAGGTTACCTTCAAAATAAGCCAGATGGTTAGGTTTCAGATTTAGGTATAACTCCTAATACCCAGTTAAGAGTTCCGGTAACGATGAGCAGAAAGGCATTAGCCTGGATTGTCCGTTTCGTTGGCGTGTGACGTCACCGCGGATTGATCTAGTAGATCCGGCCGGAGTTGTAGTTGATATCGTAGGTGCTGGAATTGCCGAGTTGCGGCTAAGCGGCTTTAATGAATTAAAAGGTCATGTTGGTTTGAGCTGTAACTCACATAGGTGATAACTATAGGTAATTTGAGGAGCGTGGAATTAAGGTGTACTTCAATACCAAGCAATTTGCTAAGAGACTGATAGACCTTTATAGGAAACAGGAAGTGGGTAGGTCTGGAATTAAAGGGACAGCAGCTCAATGAACTGGTAAGCAAGTGATCCTTAAAGGGAATCCTGACAGAATCCCCCCTTCAAGGAGCAACTCCGGGGCTCAAGGACTGGGACGGTCAGGATTCCTGCGATGGAACAGTGCAACCAATCGAGGAGCAGAGATGTTGACAGCAGGCTCCCACGAATCATCATCCGGAGTATAATCCTTCCAACGGATGAGATATTGAAGAATTCCTCTATGGATTCGGGAGTCCAAAATAGATTGTACTTCGTATTCGATGTTAGGGTCCACAATAACCTCCGGAGAAATAGTAGCAGAAGAGGGATTCCTGAGAGCTTTATAAGGCTTTAATAGGGAAACATGAAAGGTGGGGTGCACCTTCATAGAATCGGGTAGTGTAAGACGAACAGCATTAGAGTTGACAATTTGAGCCACTGGAAAAGGTCCGATGAACAGAGGAGCGAATTTCCTAGAAGGGGTGTTGAGTCTAAGGTTTTTCGTAGATAACCAAACTAAGTCTCCAACAGAGTATATCGGAGACGGAATTCTCTTCCTGTCATAGTAGTACTTTTGGGTCTTCTTTGCATCCTCTATAGCAGCTTTGATAGTAGAAAAGTTAGATGTAATGAGAACGGAAAGATCAGATATAGTGGGTGATAAACTCTGATTGTCAGAGAGTAATTGAAATCTGGGATGGTAACCGTAGTTCACATAGAATGGAGTTTGTTTGGTTGTGGAGTGAGTGGTGTTATTGAAGCAGAACTCTGCGTAAGGCAAATGTTTTGACCATTGTAGTGGTTGCGAAGAGCAATAGATCCTAAGGAATTGCTCAAGCCACTGATTTGACCTTTCAGTCTGGCCATTGGTCTGAGGATGGTATGCTGAACTAAGCCTTTTATCAATTAAAAAAACCTTACAGAATTCAGTCCAGAGTTTGCTGGAGAACTGAGTTCCACGGTCAGTAAGGATAGTATTGGGAATACCGTGATGTTTGAAAACATGAGCGATAAGAAGTTAAATGGTTTCAGATGCAGTAGGAAGTTTATGGTAAGGGATGAAGTGTGACATTTTACTGAAGAGATCGACAACAACTAAGATGGTAGTGTTATTGTCGGATTTCGGAAGGTCAACGATAAAATCTAGAGCAATCTCTTGCCAAGGTTTGCTAGGAGTAGGTAACGGAATCAAAAGTCCATAAGGAGCATGTTTAGCTCTTTTGGAGATAGTACATTCTGTACAAGTAAGGACATATTTCTTAATGTCTTGATAAATTCCCGGCCACCAGTATGAACGTGAGATAAGTTCTTGTGTTTTTTTAACTCCTGGATGTCCAGCAAGTAAAGATTCATGGGAAGACTGAAGAACTAGTTGTCTTAATGTAGGAGGTATATAAATCTTGTTCTTGAAATAGTATAATCCATCAGTTTTCTTCTGGAGCTGGGAGATTGGTTTAGTGGAGTCCAGAGATTGTTCATGAATCAGACTGGAGTTGGTGTCAGTGACGAAGGAGACAAAGTTTTCCGCTGGGATGATAGTATCCTTTGGTAAATTGAATCGAGTATGAGTAGGTAATCTAGACAAGGCATCTGCCTTGTGATTCTTCCCCGCTGGTCGGTATACAATCTGAAAATTAAACCTAGAAAAGAAAAGATTCCAGCGGACTTGTCTAGCGGAAAGTGTCCTTGTTGATTTAAGGTATTGGAGGTTCCTATGGTCCGTATATATGATAGTGGGAAATGAAGTACCCTCTAGAAGGTGTCGCCAATGTTCCAATGACATCTTGATGGCAAGGAGCTCTTTGTCTCCAATGGGATAATTTTGTTCTGAGCTGGATAAACAGCGAGAAAAAAAGGCTACAGGATGAAGAGGTTGGTTTATGCCTGAACGTTGGGATAAAACTGCACCCACAGCTACATCTGAAGCATCGACCTCCAAAGTGTAGGGTAGTTCAGGGTTAGGAAATCTCAGAATCGGTGCAGTAGTGAACCGGATTTTTAACATATCAAAAGCTGATTGGGCTTCAGAATTCCATTTAAACGGTGTACCTGATTTGGTTAAATGAGTTAGAGGCTTTGTTATGTTCGAGAAGTTCTTTATGAACTTCTGATAGAAGTTAGCAAAGCCAAGAAACCTTTGTACCTCTTTCTTTGATTTAGGTGAAGGCCACTCCTTAATTGCCTGAATTTTAGTTTGTTCCATGTAAATTCCATTAGATGTTATAACATAACCTAAAAAGGTTATACTCTGTGTGTTGAAAATACATTTCTCTGGTTTGGCGTAGAGGAAATTGCTTCTTAACCTAGAGAGTACCTGTCTTACATGTAAAATATGTTCAGAAAAGGTCTTTGAGTAAATGAGTATGTCATCCAGATAAATGACAAGGAAAACATCTAGAAAATCTCTGAAAAGATCGTTGATTAGATATTGGAAAGTGGCAGGGGCGTTACACAAACCGAATGGCATCACGGTGTATTCGTATAGACCATACCTAGTACGGAACGCCGTGAGCCATTCGTCACCACTTCTGACACGTATTAAATTGTAAGCCCCTCTGAGATCTAATTTGGTGAAGTATTTAGCCCCTTCTAGTCTTTCGATCAGTTCAGGGATAAGTGGTAAGGGGTACCGGTTCTTTATTGTAACTTTGTTAAGTTGTCTATAGTCTACAATAGGCCTTAAGGAGCCATCCTTATTTTTCACGAAAAATATACCCGCTCCTGCTGGAGAGGTGGAAGGGCGAATGAAACCCTTCCTTAAATTATCTTCTAGATAGGTCTTTAGATGTAAAAGCTCGGGTTTAGATAAAGGAAAAATATGACCGTATGGTATCTGTGCCCCTGGTACTAGCTCAATAGGACAGTCATACTTCCTGTGGGGTGGAAGGTTTTCAGATTCGGTTTTACTGAAAACATCTGCGAAATCCCTATACTGTTTAGGTAAAATTATCTCATCTTGTACAGGGGTGAAGTGCATGATATTAAGAGGAAAACATGTTGTACTGCAATATTTGGAAGGAAATTTAAGTGTCAAGTTTGTCCAGTTTATGTCAGGGTTATGTAAAACTAACCAATTCAATCCTAGTATGACTGGAGAAGCAGGTGAAGCAATTACATCAAATGTAAGATATTCTCTATGTTGTTCAGGGGTAGATACTAGAATTGGTATTGTTTGAAACTCTACTGGACCTGAAGAGATGGGCCTTCCATCAATACCCTTTAATAAAACAGGAGACTTTTTCCGAATAAGCGGAATTTTATTGATAAATGTATAATCTTTATCAATGTAACAAGCTGTCGCTCCAGAGTCAATTATTGCGGGCACGTTGAGACGGTGTTGATCCCACTGAAAAGAGAGTGAAAGCTTACAGTATATCGTTCTTGTGACAGATGTATTACAGCAAATATTAAAAGTTGTGAACTCACCCTTGTTAGATCTCTGTAGTGCAGGACATTCTTTAACTGAGTGTTCATCTGATGCGCAGTAGAGACACAGATTATTTTCTCTGCGCCTAATCTTTTCTTGGGGACTTAACGGGCCTTTCAGGAAGCCAATTTCCATTGGTTCAGCGTTAGTTTTGTGAGAAGATGTGGCAGACGTACTACCAGAACCCTTTTTAGAGTATGTCTCTGGATATGTTCTTTCATGTTGTCTTTCCCTTAATCTTCTATCTATAGTAATACTGAGCTTCATTAACTCTTCTAATGTGGCAGGAATGTCAGTGCGGGAGAGTTCATCTTTTACAGGATCAGATAGACCCAGGCGGAACTGATTCCTTAAAGATAAATTATTCCATTCGGAATCTTTTGCCCACCTCTTGAAATCTGAAATGTAATCCTCAACTACCCTTTTCCTCTGTTTCAGAGCCCTAAGTGCTGTCTCTGCAGTCTGCTGTTTGAAAGGGTCTTCATATAATTGACCCATGGCCAATAGAAATTGATCCAATGAATTGAGTATATTTTCATTGGTCTCAAAAAAACTGTTTGCCCAACTGCGTGGCTCCCCTCTAAGGAAAGAAATAATAGTTAGAACTCTGGTTCTATCATTGGGATAGGACTGGGGTTTTAACGTGAATAGCAGGAGACATGCATTTTTAAAGTCTCTGTAGTGTGCCCTGTCACCATAGAATTTTTCAGGGAGACTAACTTGTGGTTCAGGGGAATGTATTTTTGTCTCTAAGTAATCCTTTATATAAGCTTTAAGTGCTACATTTTCTGCTTTTAATGTATTAAGGCCATCAGCCAGTAAATCAACTTTCTGGTTTAAAGACTGTATTTCTGCGGTCATCTCAGCTGGATCCATATTAAAAGGCTTGGTATTCTGTCACGACCTTATAAAAATATCAAGTTGTTCTAGAGAATAAGAAAAACTTCAAATTAGACCACAGCTGCTGAGATGTAATTTTATATTTATATGTGGCTTAGGATCATTTGGGAAGCACATAATTTACCTAATAGGTAAAGTGGGTCCCAGTTATATTCCTAAGCAGTTGTTATAAGTTTCAGGAATGATAAGGAAAAATGCTTATAACTGTCACCTGAGAGTGTTCACAGAAATACAGCTAAGCTACTGTTACTGAAACCAGCGTGGTAAAATGACAGAAGTTGAGGAGAATGTTAATTAAGCTGAGGTACAATTACTAAGTATCAACTGAGAAACACTTGTGAAACTGAAAATTAACATAGTATCCCTTTTCGGATAAGCTGAGAAGAAAATACACAATAGTGCTTTACAAACAATTAAGCAGTGGTATTGAGTGTAATACTTAAGTATGGATAGTTGCAGATATTACGTATAGTTCGTAGACTTAAAGTAGGTTACCTTCAAAATAAGCCAGATGGTTAGGTTTCAGATTTAGGTATAACTCCTAATACCCAGTTAAGAGGTCCGGTAACGATGAGCAGAAAGGCATTAGCCTGGATTGTCCGTTTCGTTGGCGTGTGACGTCACCGCGGATTGATCTAGTAGATCCGGCCGGAGTTGTAGTTGATATCGTAGGTGCTGGAATTGCCGAGTTGCGGCTAAGCGGCTTTAATGAATTAAAAGGTCATGTTGGTTTGAGCTGTAACTCACATAGGTGATAACTATAGGTAATTTGAGGAGCGTGGAATTAAGGTGTACTTCAATACCAAGCAATTTGCTAAGAGACTGATAGACCTTTATAGGAAACAGGAAGTGGGTAGGTCTGGAATTAAAGGGACAGCAGCTCAATGAACTGGTAAGCAAGTGATCCTTAAAGGGAATCCTGACAGTGAGCTGAATACATTTTGAGGTAAAATCTCATCCTTTTTTACACTGAGATGTTCATATGATTTTTTTGTCAGCTTTTTACAGTTATGCTGCATCACTTTCAAGTGATTTAGCATATGAGTAATATGTCCCTTTAGAAACTTGTAGATGCCCTCCTTGTAGACCTTTGTTGCATACAAGTCCTTGATACAGACATTTATGGCATGGACCTACAAAACTAGTGTGCTGGGCTAAAGTCTGCTTAGAGGATTCTGTTGACCTCCATGTAGAGCAGATCAGCATCAGCCAGAGATTCAGTCCTATAAATTTACTGGCATGTTCTCCTGAAAAGTCTGGCTGGTGGTGATGTCATCGGAACAGAGTTATAACATATTCAGAACATGGAGTGCAAACAAGTGATACACATGTTCTTTATTTATTCACATTTATTATCTAATATAATAATATAATGTAATATACTGTGGAGCTGTGTAGGAATAAATTACATGAATTAATACATGAATTAATTTGATGGATGTTTTCTTTTCACTTTGGCTAGATATCTTTTGCATTTCTTTAGGTTTATGCAAATCTTTGTGAAAATCCATTTGATATGACTGCAATAGCCCTGTTTCTTTTAGTTTTTAGTTTTCTCATATTTAACTTTCTTTTGCAGTTATATAATTTTCTTATTTAAGCAGATTAATTCAATCAAAAGATTAGTCCAGAAAAGCAAACACAAGATCAAATGAGTATTCCTACATAGGAACTTATGCTTTGATCACAGGCATGTAGACAAAGCATATGGATTCAAGGTTTAAGACTAAATTCAATGGTGAAGCAATAAGCACAATCTGAAATTACAACTCTATAGTAAAAAAAAAAAAAAAGGATTACCAGAGGATGTTAGACATTTTTTTAGTGCCCCCTATATTTTCAATGGATAGTGCAGTCGCTCTAAACATTGCTCAAATTAAAAATCGTGAAAAAATTGGGGCAACTGTGGAAAGCTGAAGTAAAGTGTTAGGGCTAAAATAAAACACATAAAACCACATGTATAACATAATAAAATAAAGTATTTCACTCATATTTATAAATTTTACAAGCAAAAAAAAATGTTTTGCAATAAAATAAATGTTTAGGAAGTGTTTTAAAGTGATATTGTATATGACAAGTTGTTAGTGTGAGAAGAGCTCAAAAGTGTAAATATAGGTGTGTGTGTATGTATATATGTGAGTGTGCGTGTGTGTGTATATATATATATATATGTATGTGTGTGTGTTTGTATATATGTGTGTGCGTGTGTGTATATATATATATGTATGTGTGTGTGTGTATATATGTGTGTGCGTATGTATGTGTATGTGTGTGTATGTATGTATGTGTGTGTGTATGTATGTGTGTGTATGTATGTATATGTGTGTGTGTATGTATGTATGTATGTGTGTGTATGCATGTATGTGTGTATGTATGTATGTGTGTGTATGTATATGTGTGTGTGTGTATGTATGTGTGTCTATGCATGTATGTGTGTGTATGTATGTATGTATGTGTGTGTGTATGTATGTATGTATGTATGTGTGTGTGTGTACGTATGTATGTGTGTGTATGTATGTGTGTATGTGTGTGTGTGTGTATGTATGTGTATGTGTGTGTATGTATGTATGTGTGTGTCTATGTGTGTGTGTGTGTGTGTGTGTATATGTGTGTGTGTTTATGTATGTGTATGTGTGTGTATGTATGTATGTGTGTGTGTATATATGTATGTGTGTGTGTATATGTATGTGTGTGTGTGTACATGTATATATTTAAATAAAAATAACATTTTATACTAAGTAAAGAAAAAAATATTTCTTCTATTTTGTAACACACATGCGGCTTACAGCACCTTCAGGTTTGCTCTCAAGCCAAAGCCAGGACCTGACATATAAGTCTATTAGGTGATGGCTTTAAAGGGACATTAAACTGCTGAGTACAACTACAATATTATGGATACCACTCACCATCCTATTGTTTTTCCTCCTGTATCTGCAGCTGTTTTCAAAGTTATTCTCTTATTTTAACCCCTTACAAGTATTAGTGAAGCTTAGCATCTTCCCACTGGGCTCCACCATTTTGGAGCTTATATTTGTTATTCAATTTTTAAACTGTGCAAAAAAAAAACTGGAACACTTCTGCTCTCTATTATATGAGCTAAACTGAAGTGAAAGGTACAGCTGTAAAAAAGCAGATCTGTGAAAGTGCACTGTTCCTATCACAGGATGTGACAATATACAAGCTACAAGATGGCGGCGCTCCGTATAAAATGCAAAACTTTACCAACTAAATTCTGTAATAATGAAAATATGAAAAGAAAAAGAGCACTGAGTCCAAAGATTAGTTAGATCCAAGTTTATTGGACATGGGCTATAAAGTTAAGAGGTGTGCTCCATACAATCTGACGCGTTTTGCACATGCGTACATGCGCTTCATCAGAGATAATTCTCTATCCTTCTAGGGGGCCTTAAATATCATGCAGGAACCTATAATGGATACAGTTTCCACAGGTGGTAATTACACATTTGTACAATATCATTGAATGCATTTACATTAGTTACATTGATGCATTTTATATAAAGGCAAGGAAATTGAAAAAAAGCAATAAAGAGTGATTAAAAAAATTGTGAACATTTTTTCTTTTTTGCAGATGGGTTAATAGATGGTAACCTACTGTATGAATCTATCTTCTATCTCTGTATATACAGTTAGTGTATATCTCATCATATAGGCTGTCCTTTAATTTTCTATTGTGGTACTCGAGGAAGGAAATTTAAATAAAATAGACAAATTATAATAAATATAAATATAATTAAACACATGTGTATATTTATTGGATATAGGGTTCTAAGTGATGATTCAATTGTTATCTAAACTTAATGTTGGATGGTCTACTTTGTATATAATTTGAGTGACTATGATGTTTCCTGGTAGTGCACAAATGTTGCCGGATTCCAGTGCTTTTGTATGTTATTGTTGGCTTAAAGGTAAAAAGATGTGCATAATCTAATTGATTAGATTTGTAGAATTTCTGTGAATCTGTCTATGAGGCTAATGTTGGGCTAATCTACAATGTCTATGTTTTATTCTACTCTATATCTAATCTATATACAAGTTCACATTGTAACTGTGGTTTATGCCTTTTGGGACTCTAGCTTCTAGTGTGAAGAAAACAGTACACTTAACTTCTTAACAGTTTTTTTAGTCTACTCCCACCCACCCCACCCCACCCACTCTCTCTATTTGTTCAATGCCCATGAAGGAAAAGTTGGTGGTGCCTTGACCATGAAGATAGAAATGCTTGGCAACCGGAGTCCTAGGTATCTCTTCATCTATGGAGTTTAGATGCTCCCTAATTCTGTCTTTGAGTGGGCGGGTTGTAATACCAATTGTACTTCTGGAAACAAGATTTACATGTAATGAGATATACAATGTGGGTAGAGGTACAGTCTATCCTTTTCCTGACATTGTATACTTTCTTTGTTTGAGTTGAAGTAAAAGTCAGACTCTTATTTGTGTATGAGCAGCTTCTGCACGGTACTCAACCACATTTATAATTTCCTTTAATAGAGGATAACCAATTGGTAATAGAGTCATCCCTTTAGTGAAATCTTTTTGTGACCGAATCCCCTATATTAGGTGCTCTTTTTGCTACATATTTAATGCCTTTTTCAAATTTGTTTTTGAGAACAGTTTTACCATTTAGGACTGGTAGGTATTTTTTTATAATGTTGGAAATGGCATAAAATTGATTGCTGTATTTGGTTATAAAGTATATCTCCTCAAAGCCTGTAGTTTTGGTGTCTTTCTTTGTTGTATTTCTGTCGATTTTATTTCTATTACCACTAGCATTGTTGTTAACCAGTGATACTCTATTCAATTTGGCTACTTGTTCTTTAATGCCGTTTAGCACGTGTCTATTGTAACTTATTGCTACCAATCTTAAAGGACTAGTCAAAACATTAGATTTGCATAATCAACAAATGCAAGATAACAAGACAATGCAATAGCACTTAGTCTGAACTTCAAATGAGTAGTAGATTGTTTTATAACAAATTTCAAAGTTATGTATATTTCCACTCCCCTTGTACCATGTGATAGCAATCAGCCAATCACAAAGGCATATACGTATAGTCTGTGAATTATTGCACATGCTCAGTAGGATCTGGTGACTCAAAAATTGTAAATATAAAAGACTGTGCACATTTTTTTAATGGAAGTAAATTGGAAAGTTGTTTAAAATGACATGCTGTATCTGAATCATGAAAATGTAATTTAACCTGAGTGTCCCTTTAATGGTAATTCTTCAGCTTGTTTTCTGTACATTCTCAGTGAGGTACAATTCCTGCAAATTTGCAGATATTGACCCTTTGGAATGCATTTTCTCATGTGTGGAGCATGGCAAGAACCTGCTCTTAAAATAGTGTTTCTACATAGTGGTTTTCTATAGATGCTTGCGGTAATATTATGGTCTTGATCATGATCCAGACCAAGATCTAGATATTCTATTGATGTATCACTTATTTTGTGTGTAACACTTCTGCTCTCTATTATATGAGCTAAACATGAAAGTGAAAAGGTACAGCTGTAAAATAACAGATCTGTGAAAGTGCTCTGCTTCTGTCACAGGAAGTAACAATACGTGTGCTACAAGATGGCGGCACCCAGTATAAAATGCAGAGCTTTACCAACTGGATTCTGTAAAAATACAAAATAAGAGAATGGCTTTAATGAGAGCTGCAGGCACAGGAGGGAAAACACTAGCATGATGGGTAGTAACCATCCTACTGTAGTTGTACCTAACAGTTTAATGTCCTTTAAACATAGACGTGCTAGTGACCTCTAGATGTTAGAGTAACCAGGGCTTTCGCTGAAGTGCTAACATTTTATTTTCAACTTGAAATATGAATGCAAGAATAAGAGCACTACTGATTAACTTGAGTGGTGTTAGCGCTCAATAGCACTAATATTTTGCGCTCCACTTGTAATCTAGGCTATTGTGTTTTTCCTGTTAAAATGCAGAAGAGATAATATTTTTGTTTCGTTAGGGACAGTACTGATAGAAGCTGAAAGTTCACAGCCAACAGCATAAGTAAAATAATATATGAGGTAAGTATTGCTTGCTTATTGGCTCGGATGCTGTAAGAGAAGCACAAGGTATGTCTGACACAACTCTTGGTGAGTGCTAGATTTTGCATTTCTGGCAGACATGTTGTTGAGTTTGGATAAATTCAAGTTGCATTACATTGGGTGTGAAAGATGTTCTCGTACCTTAAGTAAACTTTATTTTATTTTTTGCAAAAAAGAGACCTTACATATTTTCCTTCAGGACCACAGGCATATAATGGAGTGAATAAGCATCAGTGAAAAGAAAATGAAGGGTGACTTTACATACTACCTCACGCATTAAAGGGATATCAAAACACAACATTTTTCATTCATGATTTAGATAGAGCATGCAATTTTAATCAACCTTCAAATTTACTTCTATGATCAATTTTTCTTAATTCTCTTGGTATCTTTTGTCTAAAAGCAGGGACGTATGCTTAGGAGCTGTCTCATATCTAGAGCACTATACAGCAGCAGTTTTGCAAGAATGTTACCCATTTGCAAGACCACTAGATGGCAGCAACATTCTCTGCCATGAAGTGCTCCAGGTGCCTACATAGGTCAACAAAGTACACCATAAGAATGAAGCACATTTTATAATAGAAGTCAATTGGAAACTTTTTATTTAAAATGGTCTGATCCATCTGAATCACAAAAGAAAGATTGTTGGTTTTGTATGTCTTTAAAGTATTTAAATAAACCCCAGTACCAAAAAAAATTGGGACCTGATATGGATTTTTTATTTAATTGTGACCTGATGTGCCACTTGTGACTTATTGTATTACTGTGTATTTTGTACTAACTGCTTTTTGTAATATCCACAAATTACCAGTTTGATCACCTCCCCAGGTTAAACAGACACTAAAATATCTACAACATATCAAAAGGTTATGAATCTTGCTATTACATTGGAGAGGGTCTGGTGTGGAGTCAGCGTGGTTTAAATAGGTCAAGCAGGTGTCGATTTTTTTGCAAAAAATAAATAAATTGCAGCATGTCTAGGGATTTAGTAATTAAACCATTAACAGGTGATTGAGGGCAAGCATAAGGTGCATGGGTGAATCATGGGAGAGTTTTATTACAGATGTATAGCTGTATAATTCGCTTGCAACTAAAGATATCTGCTTGAGCATCTGAATTCTTCCAAAGATGTTTTACCATGAAGTATTTGGGATATGTTTTTGAAAACCATTGCTGATGTTAAATGATTGTGGAGTAGCAACAGATGATACCTATGTCATCTTATGGCAAACAAAAATGTTTATGGTTATATTTACTATTGTACTATGTTGGTACCACACCCATCTGCTATATGTCAAAGGAAGAGACTGTACTGGAGATACTCACTTTCAATGCTGGTGTTATGGTGCTTACTCACTTGCTGCTTCAATGGATTTAATGTCAAAGATGTACTCTTATACTGTGTTTGATCACTGATTCTTTTTTTCTTTAGCTCAAGTAACAAAATCCTATCAGGTTATTAGCTTGACTTTTAAGAGACGCTAAAGTCAAAATAAAAATGTCATGATTGTGATAGAGCATGCAATCTTGAGACTTTCTAAATTAATTCCATCAAATTGTGCACATTCTTTTTATATGCCCACTTTTGGATTCACCAACTCCTACTGAGCATGTGCAATGGTTCACAGTGTATATGTGTAGGAATCTGTGATTGGCTGATGGCTGTCACATAATACAGGGGTCTCACAAACGTAAGTAAATTTAGACATTTGTCAGAAAATAAGCGCTATTGCATTTTCTTTTTATTATACACTGGTTGATTATGCAATTTTACTGTATGTCATGGTGCTTTAACCCCTCCCTGCTGGTACATATTTGTAACATCGGAACCAAGTTCCGATGTAAACAAATACAAATTTGAAATCACGCGATTGTTCATGCAACCACATGATTTCCGTGATGGCATCGGGTAAGGGGAAGTGCCTATGATGCCATTGAGGAAGCTATTATGGATACAGTACAGCCAAACGGCTATGACGTTCCATGCTCTCCTGCCGGTGCTAAAGCTCAGCGCGGTTAGGATGGCATGGAACGCAGGGAAAGGGGTTACGTCTATTTATGCTGTTGTCCAGGTGCAATGTGATTCCCTAGAGTGTAAAAAATGTCCTGAAGGCTGAGAGTGCAGTAGGAGGACTGAATCCAGGAAGACACTCAGATATTAATTATTCAACACGTGGCTTCTAAACATCAGGGGGTGGGATTTTTTCCCCACAAACATGTTTGTAAACATGTTGATATGAGTTATTTAATCATAAAGTAAACCACTGCATTTAAAGAGAACATTATGCAAAAAAAATTTATTAGTGTTGTCAGCAATCTTTGCAAATATTTAGTCAACTATGCAAACAATTCACAAATATCTAGATTATAGATATTATCACTATCGTGTGTTAAAATCGCCAAGTTAAATCTGTAACAGTTTTATTTTTTAACTCATATTACAAGTTAAAAGTCCTATTTAATGCTTGCATGTTAGTCTAAGCATTAGTCTGACACCTGGATGTCAGATAGTGTGATTGCACTGACTCCACCACATAATAGATTTCTATTGGGGCACACTGAAAAACTTATGTCAGCTATCACTAGACCAAAGCCTAGTGTGCAAAAAATTAACACGCCACTTGTAATCTAGCCCTAAATGTTTTCGGCAAAGGGTACTTTCCATGCTGTAATAAACTCTTAATTTTTATGCTTTTAACCAAGCTGTGTGCATCCACATTAGGGCTGACTATTGAGTGTGTTGCTTGATATTTTCATGTGATTTCTCCTATTGAGATTGCACCAAATCTGGTCTAGGGTTAACTGCCTTAGTCACCATTCACAAATGCAGCTGCCTGTGAGTGCTGCTGAGTATCCGGGGCTGTGAGTTTTGCTAGTGGCTTGGGATTTTTACCCTCTCCGGTTTAAGAGTGCAATATATATATATATATATATATATATATATATATATATATATATATATATATATATATATATATATATATATATATATATATATATATATATATATATATATATGTGTGTGTGTGTGTGTGTATATATACAGTTAGGCTTACCATAATTTTTAGAGGTGAAACTGGGACCACCTGGTGCGGTGCCAGTGGGGGTGTGGTCAGGAGCGTGGTCAAGGGGGCGTGGCAATTACCGGTCCTTTTAAAGTAGTAGCTTTTATGTGTGTAATGTTTCATGGATACTCTACCCTTCCTCAGTCAAACAAGTGAATCACACAGTTTAAATAGACCATAACACCACCCCCTAGTGAAAAAAAGGCACCATTACGTTGTCATGGCAAATAAATCATTAATCTGAATCTCAGATTCTAAATAATGCCAAACATCAAACATAATGATCAATTTCACAATTTAATATCTGCAGTGTAATATGTTTTATGTGTCTAATTAAGGAACAGAGCCAAATACTTATAAGGCATAAATACAACATTGAATGAAAGTAAAAAAGAAACACGTACCTGCTAAAGCTGTTTAAGAGGCTACTCTATACCATAATGCAGGAAGATTATAGCCAAAATGCTATCCTGCATGAAGTAAAGCAAGATCCACGCCAATCCTGCCTGTCTGTACTTCCTAGTCATACCCATATGATTCCCCTAAAGGTGTATTACCGGCAATGACACCAAGGGTCGGGGGGGAGAAGGTGTTAAATTCTTAGAAAAATAAACCAAGTAGTACTACAAAATTTAAAAAAAACCTACGCTGCTCACTCAGCCTGTATTACTAAATGTAAACTTTGAAGGACACAAACGTTAAGCTAAGCAGGGCTGTATGTAACAAAGTACCAGCATCCAACTATGCTGGAGAGCCACAGTCCAGTCATTTTGAATAATGTGTCCGGGTTTCAGGTGGTCTGAAACCCGGACACATTATTTGAAACCTGGAGGTGGCAACCCTACTGGGACAGAATGAACAACTGGGTGGGACACTGGGACAGCGAATCCAAACCGGGACAATCCCAGTAAAAGTGGGACTTCTGGTAAGCCTATATACAGTGGATATAAAAAGTCTACACACCCCTGTTAAAATGTCAGGTTTCTGTGATGTAAAAAAATGAGACAAAGATAAATCATTTCAGAACTTTTTCCACCTTTAATGTGACATATAAACTGTACAACTCAATTGAAAAACAAACTGAAATCTTTTAGGTAAAGGGAAATAAAAATAAAAAACTATAATAATATGGTTGCATAAGTGTGAACACCCTTTTATAACTGGGGATGTAGCTGTGTTCAGAATTAAGAAATCACATTCAAAATCATGTTAAATAGGAGTCAGTACACACCTGTCATCATTTAAAGTGCCTCTGATTATCCCCAAATAAAGTTCAGCTGTTCTAGTTGGTCTTTCCTGACATTTTGTTAGTTGCATCCTACAGCAAAAGCCATGGTCCGCAGAGAGCTTCTAAAGCATCAGAGGGATCTCACTGTTAAAAGGTATCAGTCAGGAGAATGGTACAAAAGTATTTCCAAGGCATTAGATATACCATGGAACACAGTGAAGACAGTCATCATCATGAGAAGAAAATATGGTGCAACAGTGACATTACCAAGAACTGGATGTCCCTCCAAAATTGATGAAAAGACGAGAAGAAAACTGGTCTGGGAGGCTGCCAAGAGGCCTACAGCAACATTAAAGGAGCTGCAGGAATATCTGGCAAGTACTGGCTGTGTGGTACATGTGACAACAATCACCTGTATTCTTCATATGTCTGGGCTATAGGGGTAGAGTGGCAAAACGGAAGCCTTTTCTTACAAAAAAAAACATCCAAGCCCGGCTAAATTTTGCAAAAACACATCTGAAGTTTCCCAAAAGCATGTTGCAAAAGGTGTTCTGGTCAGATGAAACAAAAGTTGAACTTTTTGGCCATAATTCCAAAAGATGTGTTTGGTGCAAAAATAACACTGTATATCACCAAAAAGAACACCATAGCCACAGTGAAGCATGGTGGTGTCAGCATCATGCTTGGGGGCTGTTTTTCTTCAGCTGTAATTGGGGCCTTAGTCAAGGTAGAGGGAATAATGAACAGTTCCAAATACCATACAATATTGGCACAAAACCTTCAGGCTTCTGCTAGAAAGCTAAACATAAAGAGGAACTTCATCTTTCAGCATGACAACGACCCAAAACATACATCCAAATCAACAAAGGAATGGCTTCACCAGAAGAAGATTAAAGTTTTGGGATGGCCCAGCCAGAGCCCAGACCTGAATTCAATTCAAAATCTGTGGGGTGATCTGAAGAGGGCTGTGCACAGGAGATGCCCTCGCATTCTGACAGATTTAGAGTGTTTTTGC
Source organism: Bombina bombina (assembly GCF_027579735.1). Lineage (NCBI taxonomy): Eukaryota > Metazoa > Chordata > Amphibia > Anura > Bombinatoridae > Bombina > Bombina bombina. Next base: position 511,531,921 of record NC_069502.1, read on the forward strand.
AAAGAAAAGTGGGCAAATCTTGCAAGTCAAGATGTGCCATGCTGAAAAACTCATACCCAAAAAGACTGAGTGCTGTAATAAAATCAAAAGCTGCTTCAATAAAGTATTAGTTTAAGGGTGTTCACACTTATGAAATCCTATTATTTTAGTTTTTTATTTTTATTTCCCTTTACCTAAAATATTTTAGTTTGTTTCTCAATTGAGTTGTACAGTTTATAGGTCACATTAAAGGTGGAAAAAGTTCTGAAATGATTTATCTTTGTCTCATTTTTTTACATCACAGAAACCTGACATTTTAACAGGGGTGTGTAGACTTTTTATATCCACTGTATGTGTGTATGTGTGTGTGTGTGTGTGTGTGTGTGTATGTGTGTGTGTGTGTGTGTATGTGTGTGTGTGTGTGTGTGTGTGTGTGTGTGTGTGTATGTGTGTGTGTATGTGTGTGTGTGTAAAGTAGTAGGATACCTTCAGTCTACATTCAGTTTGTACTGTAAGTGTCTTTGTCTACAGTATAAGTGCTATGCGCTTCTGGGCTTAGACTGCTGCTGCCCAGAGACAGGATACTTATGTGTTTCCTTTCTGTGTGAGTATTTTATAAATCTAAGGGAAGCCTACACTTTTTTCCAGTGTCTGGAAGGTTAGGAAGTGTAAATCTTTTTTTTAATTTTATTAGGCATTTAAGTAACCATAATTAAAGATGAAAGTATAAACAATTAACTGAATTATATTGGTGTTTTTGACATTGCCTTGCGAGTAGCAGTCTAAATGTTAAATGGACATACTAATTCTTTGGCATTATCTTAAAGGGGGGTATCACCTAGCACTTAGCAGTATTCTACACCTTCACCTGGAACTGAATGGGTTACCTGACGAGATATCTTGGGAACAGAAATCAGACATACAGCAAGAAAAGTCTAATCACTGTTCTGTTAATTATCAACGTATTATTTTCTCACAGCATAATAAGCTGTTATAATAAACTATGATAAACCATTCTTAATAAAATGAATGACTAAAGACAAAATGGTGTCAGTATTGCTATATATTCCACCCTTTTATTCTAACAGAATAACATACTATAAAAATTGAACAACTACAGTATATAAAAGGCACAGAAAATTAGTAAATCTATTAACAACAATATAAACCTAATACTACGGTATAACATGAATATATGTGATAATACTGTAGAGAAATTAATTCACAATTACTGCTATAATATACAGACAAATGTAAAAACTGAATAGGCCAATAGGGCACAATTTGTCACTGCACATAGGTACTGTCTCTTCAATACTCTCTGTCTACCTCCCAGCATCCCAAAATTACTGGTCTATCTGCACAAAGACCCAACCAGCCCCCTATCTACCCCCAAACAACACTGCATCTTTATTTCTCAACCTGCATAGCTAGCATCCCCAAATAGCATCAACAGTTTCCTGCTCTGTACACTCTCCACAGTGAAGCATAACATGGAAACAGCACAAGTATCTCTGGGTGGCCTCTGATCACTTTAAGAACAGTCTTTGTCCTTTTAGAGCTCCACCTACCTCAGACACTCTGCTTCAATACCATAGTCCATTTGCAGTAGGTGTGCTTTGCAAGTGTCAATCTGCTGGTATATGCTGGAAGTACGATGGTTTGTTCATGGGGTAGACAAGGAAAGCAGGTGGGTCCTCACAGCAAGCAGACACTCAAGTCAGAAGGAGTCTAAGAAGGAAACAAAACAGCACAAAATGAGCACACACCCTGATACAATCACAATTATGTCCAACAAAACTTATTTCACCTTTTTGTAGCATCACCATTACCTTTAATAGCTTAACTTATCCTATGTCATTTAAAACCAGAAAAACATTGTGGATATATAATACAAACTAAATATATTTATTATACTTTTACAGAGAATAGCTCACAGCTTCTCTATACAATTTACATGATACTTTAAACATGAATACTAAGCAAGTAAAAACTACTAGACTTCATCAAGAGGCTGTATGGCTATGCTAAGTAACTTATGCTAAGGCCTGCCCTGCAACAAAAATGAAAAGTAAAACAGGCAATAAAAACATTTTCTTTCAAATTAATTTCTTCACACTTTCTCTTTGAACTACTAAAAAAAATAACCTAGTGTTGCTTTATTCTACAAAGCTACTATATGTAATGTTTATAATTCTCCAAATATGACCTTAAAAGAATCAGCTGTCTCATCTGATATAGACACTACTAATTTACTAATTATTTTATGCAACCTAAATTCTCTCGCACTCCTCTATGAGGAAAGAATACAATCATAACATTATTAAAACTATAAAATTTCTTTAAAGGTAAACACTTCTTTCTGATAAGATAATTCCTTTCACTGACAAACACCTGGAATTACAAAACTCAAATAGCAGATACTATACCAGTTAATAAAGGGAAACATAAATTCGCTTTCATAACACAGATCCAATAAGAGCCATTGTAGTTAGAAAATATACCATCAATTTCACTATAATTATACTTCTTCCACAACTCATATTTCTCTGTATAATTGATATAAGTTTCTAGCTGAGACATGTCCTCACTCTCTTTAATTTGAGTAGTTTGATAATATACTAAGGAATGATTACAATGGGAAATTCCTACAAAAACTTCCTATTCTCATACCCTTCTCCACCGTAAGACACATATATCCCTTCTTCGCTTAAATATTAAAGGCAGTATGGAAACATGGGGAAACCTTCTATGTTCTGCAAACATATTCTCTATACTAAGTGGGCCATACAATAGGTTACAAGACTGCAAGGTTAAGAGTTACACTTATCTGGAAGGTTACTTTGTTTAAGTACATAAACTACAATGTGTACTAATACAAATAAGACATACTTTTCTACAGACAAAGCTATATGACTTCTTATAACTAATATGGTCAATAAAAATAACACAATTACAAGAGAATAAAAAACAAGCAATATAAGTAAACAAGTTAAAACAATACTCCCCTAATTTAGCTGTGATTGACTCTGTAACAGCGTAGCAAGTCCTCAATTCCAACAGGCAAGGCACAATCAAGAGAAGGATAGTCTTTATGTTCTGAAGACACACATCATAGGAAACAGTCATAGATTACCCAGAGTCCAGTTGTGGGGCTGGTACCAGCATGCAAAGCAAAGAATGGATCCAAAAGATTGTTCAGCAACTTTTACTGCAGTATGGTGTTTAAAAAAAAATTGACAAAAGGTATTTTATCCTCTTTTTCTTTCCTTCACCTAGGCACCTGGCATCTATTTATTTAAAAGGTTTACTTGCATTCAATCTTCAGTCTTTTGGAGAGTGCACTATGGAATTTTATCTGTACAACTTTACCTAAATATGAAAAACTCAAAAATAATTTAGTTAGTGTTTTTACTTCCTGGATACAGCTTTATGATCTCATCCTGCAAATACAAATATAGTGTTAATATAAAAAAACATTTTAGGTTAATTTTCTTACTTAAAAACAATCACTCAAATTACATATATAAAGATACTCATCAAAATAAAGATACTCATCAATACTCCCCCTTTTGTTCGCGTGAAACACCCTATGTGTCACGCAAACACAATATGACAGCAAACTAAAAGACAATCCATGCACTCCTAAAAGCAATAGTATACTATTCTTAAAATCAGGCAAAATCAAATACTTCTTAATATTCAATATTCCATTCATACAGCACCCTTCCACACACATTAACTAAAAATAAAAACATAACATTCTCTTAGAAAACACTTAAAACCAACTGTCCACTACAAAAAATAAAACATTAACAGCCGGCACAAGCTTTTAACAACCACAATCAACCTGAAATTCAACACATATACTTACATTCACTGAAACACAGCACTGAAAAATACTACATTCTAGCAAAACACTACTTATAATTAAAATCCTATAACAACCTTCTATACCCTGGTTTTGCAAATTTTACCCTGCACAATACTATGAGATCACGATAATAATGCAATCACTTTAGAAGATCAAATAAAATCCCTAACCATAAATTTACAAAGGAACACACAATATTATACTCTGTAAAAAGGTCCGATAATAATGGCACAGCCACTGTTCTATATGGCCCCTGCTTGCATGCACAGTGCAAACCCACTGTTAAATAAATCATATTTGGCACAAATAATTTGTGAAAAGCTTTAGAATCCAGTCTATTGGCGGCAGTAACCAGCCACGTAACCATTACATGCTATGCTATACTTTAATATAACAAAGATTTTAATAAATACACAATTATTTGATTTGATTTGTCTATATAATTTGATATTCAACATTTTGCAGCTTACTGACTAAATATAAAATTGAATTCAACAAAATGAGATTTCTAAAAAGAATAATAATAATTTTCACTAATAGATTAAAAGGACAGTTTACCCCCCAAAAATCTCCCCTTTAAATTGTTCCCAATGATCCATCTCGCCTGATGGAGTGCATTTAATTGTTTACAAATAGCTTCTTCAACCCTATTTTGGCATTTGAAATAACTGATTCAGCCTGTGGTATACCCACTTATAGTAACATTTTATACTGAAGTCTCATCTATTAATAAGCCTAAGTAAACACAGTCAGAAGAAGAAATCATACTCTCTGTAGGGCACAGGATAGTTAAGTAATAAAATTATATTTTTCCATTGCTCTGTCTAAGCACTGAGCTCCGGTTTTCCAGACAAATATCAGATAAGGACAATGAGACATGCTATTACCTGAAACTCAACCCATTGTAATAGGCTGTGATTTAAAAGCACAAAAGCAACTACTTCATATATACAAATAAACCTGAAAATACAATTTCTCCTACTTGTTTATACTATACAGCAGGAATAACAAATCATTAAAAACATATAAACATAAAATATTTTTTGCAGTGTACTGTCCCTTTAAGGACTGACCATTTATAACATGTATATTACATATATAACCTAGCCATGATTAGGAAACTTGTGTTATTTACCATTAAAATTCTACTTCTTTGCTGTATCATAACCTGCATATATTTAAATAAGAGCCATCACAGCATAAATAATATTACACAGTAATATGTTACCAATTTATATTGAAACTCTACTGAATTACACTACTTGAAACAGACATAAATACTTTAGATACATTTAATAACTTACAGCGTATAGTCTTTTCTTTTCTCTTTTTTAACTCCTTGCATGAATCTTACATTACACACATAACATACTTAAATCAACCTATTAATCACTTGCCAGAAAAACTCTCCTATTTACCAGAAAGTGACCGAAAGTCACACACATCATCGCACTTATGAATTCATTAATTAGTTCACTTGCAAAACAGTATATTTATATGCCTCAACAGGTGGAAACACATTAAATCTCTCTTCAGTCTTTATTTGCATAAAACAAATATCACTTAAAACTAAAAATGCTATTAATAACACACATAATTAAGAACATACATATGACTTTAAAATCAAGTTACAACAATAACACTTTAAAATACTTCATTACAGAGTCAGATTTCTTAACTAAGAAACACTGGTATACACACACAGCTCTAGCCTGAATAATTACCATTCAGAAAAAAAAATGCACCATGGTCAGCTTTTACAGTGATACACACACAAGCTTATATCAACTTGCATACCGTAAATTCACTCCCAACATTCAGCAATTTTAACATATATAGCAAACTTTTTTTTAAAGACACTGAAAACATATTTTATTAATGTTCTCTCTCTTTCAGGAAAACATATATTTCAAACATACCAAAGACATTAGAAATACGATAAGATGAACTTTCCACCAAATTTAAAATGTATCTGAAAGTGTCCGCATTGGCAAGGAATGGCCATTTCCAAGCAGATTGAGACGTAAACAAATTATTTTTAGACAGGATAATACAGCCTCATATATTTAGTGGGGAGTAAACCTTTTACACGTAACATGGGACACAGTGAAAAATCAGACAGACAAACAATTCTTACACAGCACTTGGCCCCCCTTCTGTGCCCATAACATTCCTGAATGCAGAAGAAAACTTTTTAGCTGAATTTACAGGGCTGTGATTACTGACAGCTTGGAATCCCTTATCTCCCTCCCTTTTCGGAGTGCACAGCTCCTTCCTTAAAATGAAACTGTTAACCCCTTTGTAGACATTAAGGATGCAATAACATTCTCCTCTTCTCTGTGCATTATTTAAAGCAGCTAGTGAGGATACATTGCAGTCGGAGGAGCTAATGGGGCATTTTTATATGGAGGGGGCAGGGTGTTACAATTACACAGAGAACCTGTACAAAAGAACGGATTTGTTTCCTGAGGGTATAACGCTTCTGTCCAGCCTGACAGATTATCATTTAAAAGGGACAATATAATAACCACCTGCAACTCTAGTTACAAAATCTCTTGGAGTTTCCCCTTTAACTGGCTTAGGATTTGTGGTACGGAAAGTATTCTAACCAGTGCTGTATGATACATCTCTGACAGTTTTATGCTAAGTATTACTTCTCTGTATCTCAGCATTATTATCAATATTTTGCTGTGAGCAGACCCCATTTTAACAACGCAATAATAGCAGCAATAATGGCATTCACAATTATCTAATATTCCTAAGCACAGTTCAGCACATCACAAATGAAAAAGCAGTGAAGCACAAGCAATTAAGCAATAAGCGTCAACAAGCAACCGACTTAGTTCCAGTGCTATTTAAACTAAACTATACTATATTCTTATATAAAGACATTTAACCCTTTAAGGTGAGACTTTTACTCTTGCTAAAATTGTGCTACAACTTGCGCTAGTACTCAAACCTCCGCAAATGCACGCTTCCTAGCAGGACTCAAACCTGTCTAGGGGAGTTAATACAGTGCAAGACTCAAACTTGTGCTATAAATTGCGCTAGGACTCAAACCTATGCAATCCCACTCTTCATTGCAGGACTCAAACCTTATAAAAGGACTTTAACCCTTTATATATCACTAACGCCATCCAGACTTTGGGTTCAGATTTACAGAGGGATAAGCAGAGTAAAAAAACACTTATCTACTTAGCCAGTACGAATGCCACGCTCTGACACCAGAATTGTTAGGCGTTATCTTAAGGGGGGGTATCACTTAGCACTATTCTACACTTTCACCTGAAACTGAATGGCTTACCTGACGAGATATCTCAGGAACAGAAATCAGACATGCAGCAAGAAAAGTCTAATCACTGTTCTGTTTATTATAAGGCGTACAATACTTTTATAGACAATGGTTACAGCATATAGGGTTAAACAATGACGTATCATAATCACACCAATTTACATAGCATAAGTTAGAACAAAGAAGCACAGTGAAAATATTAGAGAAAGAATTATACAGAGAAACTAACAGTTTTAAATAACGGTGTATCCGGGCTCATCGCCAAGGACATTACAAGGCCATTGGACCAATTATTGAGATAACATGTTCAGCTTAGACCATCAACATACTATTTTCTCACAGCATAATAAGCTGTTATAATAAACTATAATAAGCCATTCTTAATAAAATGGATGACTAAAGACAAAATGGCATCAGTATTGCTATATATTCTAACACTAATCCAAAAATCATATGCTATTATTCATTACAGCATTTCATATTTATAGAATTGACAATAGCTCACTTTCAGCCAGATAATGCACAAAGCACAAGCGTTTGTGCTCGAGCAATAAGAGGTTCATTGTCGGGTTTACCACTCGTCTTGCAAGTTGAAAGTAAACATGATCGCTTGAGCGCAATCACGATTTAGCTAGAATGATTACCACAACTTCAGAGCTCAGGTTAACTGTTTAGCGAAACAAAAAAAGTTGTACAAAACAAATAAAAACACATTACATTACAAAGTACAGTTACACTCCTAATAGCACTATCTAATAAAAAGAGTTATTAAAGGCTCAAAGATATGAGACAAAATGCAGGCAAACGGCTTTAATATTGAGATACAAACGTATACATCTTTCTTAATGTATATGTTTGTGTATATATATATATATATATATATATATATATATAGTGTGTGTGTGCACATGTATTTATGTGTGTGTATGTATATGTACTTACAAATATATATTTACAGGGAGTGCAGAATTATTAGGCAAATGAGTATTTTGACCACATCATCCTCTTTATGCATGTTGTCTTACTCCAAGCTGTATAGGCTCGAAAGCCTACTACCAATTAAGCATATTAGGTGATGTGCATCTCTGTAATGAGAAGGGGTGTGGTCTAATGACATTAACACCCTATATCAGGTGTGCATAATTATTAGGCAACTTCCTTTCCATTGGCAAAATGGGTCAAAAGAAGGACTTGACAGGCTCAGAAAAGTAAAAAATAGTGAGATATCTTGCAGAGGGATGCAGCACTCTTAAAATTGCAAAGCTTCTGAAGCGTGATCATCGAACAATCAAGCGTTTCATTCAAAATAGTCAACAGGGTCGCAAGAAGCGTGTGGAAAAACCAAGGCGCAAAATAACTGCCCATGAACTGAGAAAAGTCAAGCGTGCAGCTGCCAAGATGCCACTTGCCACCAGTTTGGCCATATTTCAGAGCTGCAACATCACTGGAGTGCCCAAAAGCACAAGGTGTGCAATACTCAGAGACATGGCCAAGGTAAGAAAGGCTCAAAGACGACCACCACTGAACAAGACACACAAGCTGAAACGTCAAGACTGGGACAAGAAATATCTCAAGACTGATTTTTCTAAGGTTTTATGGACTGATGAAATGAGAGTGAGTCTTGATGGGCCAGATGGATGGGCCCGTGGCTGGATTGGTAAAGGGCAGAGAGCTCCAGTCCGACTCAGACGCCAGCAAGGTGGAGGTGGAGTACTGGTTTGGGCTGGTATCATCAAAGATGAGCTTGTGGGGCCTTTTTGGGTTGAGGATGGAGTCAAGCTCAACTCCCAGTCCTACTGCCAGTTTCTGGAAGACACCTTCTTCAAGCAGTGGTACAGGAAGAAGTCTGCATCCTTCAAGAAAAACATGATTTTCATGCAGGACAATGCTCCATCACACGCGTCCAAGTACTCCACAGCGTGGCTGGCAAGAAAGGGTATAAAAGAAGAAAATCTAATGACATGGCCTCCTTGTTCACCTAATCTGAACCCCATTGAGAACCTGTGGTCCATCATCAAATGTGAGATTTACAAGGAGGGAAAACAGTACACCTTTCTGAACAGTGTCTGGGAGGCTGTGGTTGCTGCTGCACGCAATGTTGATGGTGAACAGATCAAAACACTGACAGAATCCATGGATGGCAGGCTTTTGAGTGTCCTTGCAAAGAAAGGTGGCTATATTGGTCACTGATTTGTTTTTGTTTTGTTTTTGAATGTCAGAAATGTATATTTGTGAATGTTGAGACGTTATATTGGTTTCACTGGTAAAAATAAATAATTGAAATGGGTATATATTTGTTTTTTGTTAAGTTGCCTAATAATTATGCACAGTAATAGTCACCTGCACACACAGATATCCCCCTAAAATAGCTAAAACTAAAAACAAACTAAAAACTACTTCCAAAAATATTCAGCTTTGATATTAATGAGTTTTTTGGGTTCATTGAGAACATGGTTGTTGTTCAATAATAAAATTAATCCTCAAAAATACAACTTGCCTAATAATTCTGCACTCCCTGTACATATAAACACATAAATACATATGTACACACCAGGGACGTGCACTCATAGGAGGCAGGGGAGGCAGTGCCTACCCTGCCATATGTGGCCAAAGCTTAATTAAATTTTAATTAAAACAAAACAAAAAAAGTAAAAAAAAAAAATTTTCCCCCCATGTAATGCTATGGAGAGGCAGGTACAGGAACGCTTCTCCCCATTGCAGTACATGGGTCAAAGGAAAAGTTGTGCTGCAGCGCCACCTGTGTTCTGTCAATATATTAGCAGCAGAAATTGGGACAAATAGGAGGCACCCCTCTTGATGCCTCCTAGCAAGTGAAGGATATATAGAATAATCAGAAGGAGGATGCAGTGAGCAGGGTCATGTGACACAACTGGAAGCTAAGGTAACCTAAAAACAGATGACACCAAGCAGAAGAGTAAAGTAGTATCTCTTGTGATTCACAAATTGTGTTCAGATACAGCTCATTAACAGGGGGGGACAGTAAGTGAGCATAACCAAATACTGACAGGAAGTCAAAGGGTCAATTTAAATTTAAATCCATTATTTAAAACCCAGAGTGTGCAGTGTCCACATTATTTAAATTAAAGTTTTTGACATTGAATATTGCTAAGCCTCCCTTTTCATGGTTATTTGATTTAATTAGGTACAAACTCCATATATGTTATGTCTGTTCAGTCAGAGGATGCAGCAAATATTTTTATTTTTATCTGTATCTCCATTTATTTAAAGACTGCTGTTAACTTGTAATTCACAAATCAATTGAAAGCTGTTGCATTGTGTTTTTAATATGTGCTGCTTTTATACAAGTTTATATTAATAAAAAGAGATGAGTCATTTAAAAAATAAATGTAATTATTGCAGTTAAATGTTTTTAGAAATAATGCCACTGTAAAGTAACTGGTTAAACACATAGTCAAAGGGAGACATTTAAAATTAAACTTTCATGATTGAGGTAGAGCATGCTATTTTAATAGACTTTTCTAGTTATTTATATTTTGAGAATTAGCATCAACTGTTACTGGCCCCATGTCAGCAAATCAAATTCGTTTTTGAAAGGAACATGAAAGTCATAATAACATTTCCATCATTCAGATAGAAATTGCACCAAACAAATAAATAAACTTTCTATTTTACTTTTATTATTATATACTTCATTCTTTTGGTATCCTTTGGTGTCTTTTGTTGAAGAGCATACTTAAGTGGGATGTGCACGTGCGTTTCTTGAACACCATATTGCAGCAGCTGTGCTGGCAGTATTGATAACTTGTCCTTTGTGTAAAACTTGTATGGTAAATTATTTCTATTTTTACAATACAGTAGTGAGTAGAGATTGTGTATAATTCTAATTGCTTAGTAACTGGCACTGTGCCATAGAATTGTGTGAGTGTGTATGTGAGTAGAGTGTGTGTGGGTGTCAGTGAGCAGAGTATGTGTGCTTTATTCTCCAGGTAATCAATACATTTCCGATGAGCTAGTGCTTTAGTGCAGTGTTTCTCAACAATGGTCCTCAAGTACCCCCAACAGGCCAGGTGTTCATTATAGCTGAATCAGTGCACAGGTGAAGTAATTAGCTGATCAGTAACTCAGTGGTTACTAACTTGCTCTCACCCATCACCTGATTATGTCACCTGTGCACTGGTTCAGCTATAATTTAAACCTGCCCTGTTGGGGGTACTTGCGGCCCTCTGTGTTTCTCCGGCGTATCATATCTAGTGCCTCACCAGCTTCTGACCTCACTGCACGTCACTGGTACACACATAAAGACCTATATAGAAGTGCTTTGGAGCCCTTTGCTGTTAAGTAAATGAAAACATTTAAAAGCATATTTATGCAATATTCATTTTTAATAAAGTGTTATAGTGTATATTTACTGTAAATATTTCACATTCCAATGTTCTGCACATAGGGGAATATGTTCTAAGTATTTATAAGTAGATATTACTATATATATATATATATATGTATATATCTATACCTACTGTATATGTAATCATATATATTGTATATATATATATATATATATATATATATTTATATTTATATATATATATATATATATATATATATATATATATATATATATATATATATATATATATATATATATATATATATGTGTGTGTGTGTGGGTGTACAGATATATATTGTACCAAAAAAAATCAGATATACTGTATATACTGTAGAAATGTGTATTTATGAATAAACAGAACATATTCTGCTATGTGCAGAACATTGGAATGTGAAATATTCATATTTTCATGTTCGGTTAGTACACATGAGAATATGTGATCAGGTTTGCGCAAGAGTAAGGTGTTAGGTTTTTTTCCCACTTTTCTTGCTCAATTGAATTCTATGGGAGAATGAACGCACAAGCAATATTAATAAGATTGGCGTTTTGCACTCTTTAGGTTAGCGTGAGAGAGAAAACAGTTTTCTTTCAACTCATAATACGCGCACAACCCAACGAGCACAAAAACAAAATTTATGCTTACCTGATAAATTTATTTCTCTTGTGGTGTATCCAGTCCCCGGATTCATCCATTACTTGTGGGATATTCTCCTTCCCAACAGGAAGCTGCAAGAGGATCACCCACAGCAGAGCTGTCTATATAGCTCCTCCCCTAACCCCCACCTCCAGTCATTCGACCGAAGACAAGCAAGAGAAAGGAGAAACTATAGGGTGCAGTGGTGACTGTAGTTTAAAAATAAAAAACACCTGCCTTAAAATGACAGGGCGGGCCGTGGACTGGATACACCACAAGAGAAATAAATTTATCAGGTAAGCATAAATTTTGTTTTCTCTTGTAAGGTGTATCCAGTCCACGGATTCATCCATTACTTGTGGGATACCAATACTAAAGCTATAGGACACGGATGAAGGGAGGGACAAGGCAGGCACTTAAACGGAAGGCACCACTGCCTTTAAGACCTTTCTCCCAAAAATAGCCTCCAAAGAAGCAAAAGTATCAAATTTGTAGAATTTAGAAAAAGTATAAAGCGAAGACCAAGTCGCCGCCTTACAAATCTGTTCAACAGAAGCCTTATTTTTAAAAGCCCATGTGGAAGCCACCGCTCTAGTGGAATGAGCTGTAATTCTTTCAGGAGGCTGCTGGCCAGCAGTCTCATAAGCTAAGCGGATTATACTTCTTAACCAAAAGGAAAGAGAAGTTGCTGAAGTCTTTTGGCCTTTCCTCTGTCCAGAGTAGACAACAAACAATGCAGATGTTTGACGAAAATCTTTAGTAGCTTGTAAATAAAACTTTAAAGCACAAACCACATCAAGATTGTGTAATAGACGTTCCTTCTTTGATGAAGGATTAGGACACAGTGACGGAACAACAATCTCCTGATTGATATTCTTATTAGATACCACCTTAGGAAGAAACCCAGGTTTGGTACGCAAAACTACCTTATCTGCATGGAAGATCAGATAAGGGGAATCACACTGCAAGGCAGATAACTCTGAAACTCTTTGAGCCGAAGAGATAGCTACCAAAAACAGAACTTTCCAAGATAAAAGCTTAATATCTATGGAATGCAGAGGTTCAAACGGAACCCCTTGAAGAACTTTAAGAACTAAATTTAAACTCCATGGTGGAGCAACAGGTTTAAACACAGGCATGATTCTAACTAAAGCCTGACAAAACGCCTGAACTTCTGGAACATCCGCCAGACGCTTGTGCAAAAGAATAGACAGAGCAGAAATCTGTCCCTTTAAGGAACTAGCTGACAATCCCTTCTCCAATCCTTCTTGGAGAAAAGATAATATCCTAGGAATCCTTACTTTACTCCATGAGTAACCCTTGGATTCACACCAATGAAGATATTTACACCATATCTTATGATAGATTTTCCTGGTGACAGGCTTTCAAGCCTGAATTAAGGTATCAATGACCGATTCAGAGAAACCACGTTTTGATAAAATCAAGCGTTCAATCTCCAAGCAGTCAGATGCAGAGAAATTAGATTTGGATGGTTGAAAGGACCCTGAAGTAGAAGGTCCTGCCTCAGAGGTAGAGTCCATGGTGGAAGGGATGACATGTCCACCAGATCTGCATACCAAGTCCTGCGTGGCCACGCAGGTGCTATCAAAATCACCAAAGCTCTCTCCTGCTTGATCTTGGCAATCAGACGAGGGAGCAGAGGAAATGGTGGAAACACATAAGCCAGGTTGAAAGACCAAGGCGCTGCTAGAGCATCTATCAGCACTGCCTTGGGATCCCTGGACCTGGATCCGTAACAAGATTAGCGTTCTGACGAGACGCCATGAGATCCAGTTCTGGTTTGCCCCAATGTTGAATCAACTGTGCAAACACCTCCGGATGGAGTTCCCACTCCCCCGGATGAAAAGTCTGTCAACTTAGAAAATCCGCCTCCCAGTTCTCTACTCCTGGGATATGGATAGCTGATAGATGGCAAGAGTGAGCCTCTGCCCATAGAATTATTTTTGAAACCACCAATATTGCTAGGGAACTCCTTGTTCCCCCTTGATGGTTGATGTAGGCTACAGTCGTGATGTTGTCCGACTGAAATCTGATGAACCTGACCGCAGCTAGCTGAGAACAAGCCTGAAGAGCATTGAATATCGCTCTTAGTTCCAGAATGTTTATCGGAAGGAGTGCCTCCTCCTGAGTCCACAAGCCCTGAGCCTTCAGGGAGTTCCAGACTGCACCCCAGCCCAGAAGGCTGGCATCTGTCGTTACTATTGTCCAATCTGGCCTGCAGAAGGTCATACCCTTGGACAGATGGACCCAAGATAACCACCAGAGAAGAGAATCCCTGGTCTCTTGATCCAGATTTAGTAGAGGGGACAAATCTGTGTAATACCCATTCCACTGACTGAGCATGCAGAGTTGCAGCGGTCTGAGATGTAGGCGGGCAAACAGCACTATGTCCATTGCCGCTACCATTAAGCCGATTACTTCCATACACTGAGCCACTGAAGGGCGAGAAGTAGAATAAAGAACACGGCAGGAATTTAGAAGTTTTGACAACCTGGCCTCTGTCAGGTAAATCTTCATTTCTACAGAATCTATCAGAGTTCCTAGGAAGGAAACTCTTGTGAGAGGGGATAGAGAACTTTTTTCATCGTTCACTTTCCACCCATGCGACCTCAGAAATGACAGAACATTGTCTGTATGGGACCTGGCGATTTGAAAATTTGACGCCTGTATTAGAATGTCGTCTGGGTAAGGGGCTACTGCTATACCCCGCTGCCTTAGGACCATTAGGAGTGACCCCAGAACCTTCGTAAAGATTCTTGGTGCCGTAGCTAACCCAAAGGGAAGAGCCACAAACTGGTGATGATCTCTGTGTATCGGAATGTGCAGATAAGCATTCTTTAAGTCCACGGTAGTCATATATTGACCCTCCTGGATCATAGGTAGGATGGCTCGAATAGTATCCATCTTGAAGGATGGGACCCTGAGAAATTTGTTTAGGATCTTGAGATCTAAGATTGGTCTGAAGGTTCCCTCTTTCTTGGGAACCACAAACAGATTTGAATAGAAGCCTTGCCCCTGTTCCTCCTTTGGAACTGGGTGGATCACTCCCATAACTAGGAGGTCTTGAACACAATGTGAGAATGCCTCTCTCTTTATCTGGTTTGCAGATAATTGTGAGAGATGAAATCTTCCTTTTGGGCAAGAAGCTTTGAAGTCCAGAAGATATCCCTGGGACACTATTTTCAACGCCCAGGGATCCTGGACATCTCTTGCCCAAGCCTGAGCGAAGAGAGAAAGTCTGCCCCCAACTAGATCCATTACCGGATCGGGGGCTGATCTTTCATGCTGTCTTAGAGGCAGCAGCAGGTTTTTTGGCCTGCTTTCCTTTGTTCCAAGCCTGGTTAGGTCTCCAGACCGGCTTGGACTGGGCAAAATTTCCCTCTTGTTTTGTATTAGAGGAAGTTTAAGCTGCGCCACTCTTGAAGTTTCGAAAGGCACGAAAATTAGGCTGTTTGGTCCTTAATTTGTTGGACCTATCCTGAGGAAGGGTGTGACCTTTTCCTCCAGTAATATCAGAAATGATCTCCTTCAGTCCAGGCCCGAATAGGGTCTGCCCCTTGAAGGGAATGTTGAGAAGCTTAGACTTTGAAGTAACGTCAGCTGACCAGGATTTAAGCCATAGCGCCCTACGCGCCTGAATAGCAAAACCTGAGTTCTTAGCCGTTAGTTTGGTTAAATGAACAACGGCGTCAGAAACAAATGAATTGGTTAGCTTAAGAGCTTTAAGCTTGTCAAGGATATCATCCAATGGGGTTTCTACCTGTAGAGCCTCTTCTAAAACTCAAACCAGAAGGCCGCAGCAGGTAACCCTTAACCCTCTAATGTTTTTGTCCATTGGATCTAGAAAAGCACAACTGTCCTCGACAGGGATAGTTGTACGCTTCGCTAGAGTAGAGACTGCTCCCTCCACCTTAGGGACCGTTTGCCACAAGTCCCGTGTAGCGGCATCTATGGGAAACATCTTTTTAAAAACAGGAGGGGGAGAGAACGGTACACCTGGTCTATCCCATTCCTTAGTAATAATTTCTGAAAACCTCTTAGGTATTGGAAAAACATCAGTGTTAACAGGCACTGCATAGTATTTATCCAATTTACACAATTTCTCTGGGACTACAATGGCGTCACAGTCATCCAGAGTTGCTAAAACCTCCCTGAGCAACATGCGGAGGTGTTCAAGCTTAAATTTAAATGTAGACATATCAGAATCAGGTTGATATTCAACATTTTGCAACTTACTGACTAAATATAACAATTGTATTCAACAAAATGAGATTTCTAAAAAGAATAATAATAATTTACACTAATAGATTAAAAGGACAGTTTACCCCCAAAAAATCTCCCCTTTAAATTGTTCCCAATGATCCATCTCGCCTGATGGAGTGCATTTAATTGTTTACAAATAGCTTCTTCACCCCTATTTTGGCATTTGAAATAACTGATTCAGCCTGTGGTATACCCACTTATAGTAACATTTTATACTGAAGTCTCATCTATTAATAAGCCTAAGTAAACACAGTCAGAAGAAGAAATCATACTCTCTGTAGGGCACAGGATAGTTAAGTAATAAAATTATATTTTTCCATTGCTCTGTCTAAGCACTGAGCTCCGGTTTTCCAGACAAATATCAGATAAGGACAATGAGACATGCTATTACCTGAAACTCAACCCATTGTAATAGGCTGTGATTTAAAAGCACAAAAGCAACTACTTCATATATACAAATAAACCTGAAAATACAATTTCTCCTACTTGTTTATACTATACAGCAGGAATAACAAATCATTAAAAACATATCAACATAAAATATTTTTTGCAGTGTACTGTCCCTTTAAGGACTGACCATTTATAACATGTATATTACATATATAACCTAGCCATGATTAGGAAACTTGTGTTATTTACCATTAAAATTCTACTTCTTTACTGTATCATAACCTGCCTGTATTTAAATAAGAGCCATCACAGCATAAATAATATTACACAGTAATATGTTACCAATTTATATTGAAACTCTACTGAATTACTCTACTTGAAACAGACCTAAATACTTTAGATACATTTAATAAGTGTATAGTCTTTTCTTTTCTCTTTTTTAACTCCTTGCATGAATCTTACATTACACACATAACATACTTAAATCAACCTATTAATCACTTGCCAGAAAAACTCTCCTATTTACCAGAACGTGACCGAAAGTCACACACATCATCGCACTTATGAATTCATTATTTAGTTCACTTGCAAAACAATATATTGATATGCCTCAACAGGTGGAAACACATTAAATCTCTCTTCAGTCTTTATTTGCATAAAACAAATATCACTTAAAGCTAAAAATGCTATTAATAACACACATAATTAAGAACATACATACTTCATTACAGAGTCAGATTTCTTAACTAAGAAACACTGGTATACACACACAGCTCTAGCCTGAATAATTACCATTCAGAAAAAAAAATGCACCATGGTCAGCTTTTACAGTGATACACACACAAGCTTATATCAACTTGCATACCGTAAATTCACTCCCAACATTCAGCAATTTTAACATATATAGCAAACTTTTTTTTAAAGACACTGAAAACATATTTTATTAATGTTCTCTCTCTTTTAGAAAAACATATATTTCAAACATACCAAAGACATTAGAAATACCATAAGATGAACTTTCCACCAAATTTAAAATGTATCTGAAAGTGTCCGCATTGGCAAGGAATGGCCATTTCCAAGCAGATTGAGACGTAAACAAATTATTTTTAGACAGGATAATACATCCTCATATATTTAGTGGGGAGTAAACCTTTTACACGTAACATGGGACACAGTGAAAAATCAGACAGACAAACAATTCTTACACAGCACTTGGCCCCCCTTCTGTGCCCATAACATTCCTGAATGCAGAAGAAAACTTTTTAGCTGAATTTACAGGGCTGTGATTACTGACAGCTTGGAATCCCCCATCTCCCTCCCTTTTCGGAGTGCACAGCTCCTTCCTTAAAATGAAACTGTTAACCCCTTCGTAGACATTAAGGATGCAATAACATTCTCCTCTTCTCTGTGCATTATTTAAAGCAGCTAGTGAGGATACAGTGCAGTCGGAGGAGCTAATGGGGCATTTTGATATGGAGGGGGCAGGATGTTACAATTACACAGAGAACCTGTACAAAAGAACGGATTTGTTTCCTGAGGGTATAATGCTTCTCTCCAGCCTGACAGATTATCATTTAAAAGGGGCAATATAATAACCACCTGCAACTCTAGTTACAAAATCTCTTGGAGTTTCCCCTTTAACTGGCTTAGGATTTGTGGTACGGAAAGTATTCTAACCAGCGCTGTATGGTACATCTCTGACAGTTTTATACTAAGTATTACTTCTCTGTATCTCAGCATTATTATCAATATTTTGCTGTGAGCAGACCCCATTTTAACAACGCAATAATAGCAGCAATAATGGCATTCACAATTATCTAATATTCCTAAGCACAGCTCTGCACATCACAAATGAAAAAGCATTGAAGCACAAGCAATTAAGCAATAAGCGTCAACAAGCCACCGACTTAGTTCCAGTGCTATTTAAACTAAACTATACTATATTCTTATATAAAGACATTTAACCCTTTAAGGTGAGACTTTAACTCATGCTAAAATTGTGCTACAACTTGCGCTAGTACTCAAACCTCCGCAAATGCATGCTTCCTAGCAGGACTCAAACCTGTCTAGGGGAGTTAATACAGTGCAAGACTCAAACTTGTGCTATAAACTGCGCTAGTACTCAAACCTACGCAATCCCACTCTTCATTGCAGGACTCAAACCTTATAAAAGGACTTTAACCCTTTATATATCACTAACGCCATCCAGACTTTGGGTTCAGATTTACAGAGGGATAAGCAGAGCAAAAAACACTTAGCTACTTAGCCAGTACGAATGCCACGCTCTGACACCAGAATTGTTAGGCGTTATCTTAAGGGGGGGTATCACTTAGCACTATTCTACACCTTCACCTGAAACTGAATGGGTTACCTGACGAGATATCTCAGGAACAGAAATCAGACATGCAGCAAGAAAAGTCTAATCACTGTTCTGTTTATTATAAGGCGTACAATACTTTTATAGACAATGGTTACAGCATATAGGGATAAACAATGACGTATCATAATCACACCAATTTACATAGCATAAGTTAGAACAAAGAAGCACAGTGAAAATATTAGAGAAAGAATTATACAGAGAAACTAACAGTTTTAAATAACGGTGTATCCGGGCTCATTGCCAAGGACATTATAAGGCCATTGGACCAATTATTGAGATAACATGCTCAGCTTAGACCATCAACATACTATTTTCTCATAGCATAATAAGCTGTTATAATAAACCATTCTTAATAAAATGGATGACTAAAGACAAAATGGCATCAGTATTGCTATATATTCTAACACTAATCCAAAAATCATATGCTATTATTCATTACAGCATTTCATATTTATAGAATTGACAATAGCTCACTTTCAGCCAGATAACGCACAAAGCACAAGCGTTTGTGCTCGAGCAATAAGAGGTTCATCGTCGGGTTTACCACTCGTATTGCAAGTTGAAAGTAAACATGATCGCTTGAGCGCAATCACGATTTAGCTAGAATGATTACCACCACTTCAGAGCTCAGGTTAACTGTTTAGCGAAAAAAAAAAGTTGTACAAAACAAATAACAATTACATTACAAAGTACAGTTACACTCCTAATAACACTATCTAATAAAAAGAGTTATAAAGGCTCAAAGATATGAGACAAAATGCAGGCAAAGGGCTTTAATATTGAGATACAAACGTATACATCTTTCTTAATGTATATGTTTGTGTATATATATATATATATATAGTGTGTGTGCACATGTATTTATGTGTGTGTGTGTGTGTGTGTGTGAATACGTACTTACAAACATATATACACATATAAACACATAAATACATATGTACACACATAAAGACCTATATAGAAGTGCTTTGGAGCCCTTTGCTGTTAAGTAAATGAAAACATTTAAAAGCATATTTATGCAATATTCATTTTTAATAAAGTGTTATAGTGTATATTTACTGTAAATATTTCACATTCCAATGTTCTGCACATAGGGGAATATGTTCTAAGTATTTATAAGTAGATATTCCTATATATATATGTATATATCTATACCTACTGTATATGTAATCATATATACTGTATATATATATATTTATATTTATATATGTGTGTGTGTGTGTACAGATATATATTGTACCAAAAAAAATCAGATATACTGTATATACTGTAGAAATGTGTATTTATGAATAAACAGAACATATTCTGCTATGTGCAGAACATTGGAATGTGAAATATTCATATTTTCATGTTCGGTTAGTGCACATGAGAATATGTGATCAGGTTTGCGCAAGAGTAAGGTGTTAGGTTTTTTCCCACTTTTCTTGCTCAATTGAATTCTATGGGAGAATGAACGCACACGCAATATTAATAAGTTTGGCGTTTTGCACTCTTTAGGTTAGCGTGAGAGAAAACAGTTTTCTTTCAACTCATAATATGCGCACAACCCGACGAGCACAAAAACAAAATTTATGCTTACCTGATAAATTTATTTCTCTTGTGGTGTATCCAGTCCCCGGATTCATCCATTACTTGTGAGATATTCTCCTTCCCAACAGGAAGCTGCAAGAGGATCACCCACAGCAGAGCTGTCTATATAGCTCCTCCCCTATCCCCCACCTCCAGTCATTCGACCAAAGACAAGCAAGAGAAAGGAGAAACTATAGGGTGCAGTGGTGACTGTAGTTTAAAAATAAAAAACACCTGCCTTAAAATGACAGGGCGGGCCGTGGACTGGATACACCACAAGAGAAATAAATTTATCAGGTAAGCATAAAATTTTGTTTTCTCTTGTAAGGTGTATCCAGTCCACGGATTCATCCATTACTTGTGGGATACCAATACCAAAGCTATAGGACACGGATGAAGGGAGGGACAAGGCAAGCACTTAAACGGAAGGCACCACTGCCTGTAAGACCTTTCTCCCAAAAATAGTCTCCAAAGAAGCAAAAGTATCAAATTTGTAGAATTTAGAAAAAGTATGAAGCGAAGACCAAGTCGCCGCCTTACAAATCTGTTCAACAGAAGCCTTATTTTTAAAAGCCCATGTGGAAGCCACCACTCTAGTGGAATGAGCTGTAATTCTTTCAGGAGGCTGTTGGCCAGCAGTCTCATAAGCTAAGCGGATTATACTTCTTAACCAAAGGGAAAGAAAAGTTGCTGAAGTCTTTTGGCCTTTCCTCTGTCCAGAGTAGACAACAAACAATGCAGATGTTTGACGAAAATCTTTAGTAGCTTGTAAATAAAACTTTAAAGCACAAACCACGTCAAGATTGTGTAATAGACGTTCCTTCTTTGAAGAAGGATTAGGACACAGTGACAGAATAACAATCTCCTGATTGATATTCTTATTAGATACCACCTTAGGAAGAAACCCAGGTTTGGTACGCAAAACTACCTTATCTGCATGGAAGATCAGATAAGGGGAATCACACTGCAAGGCAGATAACTCTGAAACTCTTCGAGCTGAAGAGATAGCTACCAAAAACAGAACTTTCCAAGATAAAAGCTTAATATCTATGGAATGCAGAGGTTCAAACTGAACCCCTTGAAGAACTTTAAGAACTAAATTTAAACTCCATGGCGGAGCAACAGGTTTAAACACAGGCTTGATTCTAACTAAAGCCTGACAAAACGCCTGAACTTCTGGAACATCCGCCAGACGCTTGTGCAAAAGAATAGACAGAGCAGAAATCTGTCCCTTTAAGGAACTAGCTGACAATCCCTTCTCCAATCCTTCTTGGAGAAAAGATAATATCCTGGGAATCCTGACTTTACTCCATGAGTAACCCTTGGATTCACACCAATGAAGATATTTACACCATATCTTATGATAGATTTTCCTGGTGACAGGCTTTCGAGCCTAAATTAAGGTATCAATGACCGATTCGGAGAAACCACGTTTTGATAAAATCAAGCGTTCAATCTCCAAGCAGTCAGACGCAGAGAAATTAGATTTGGATGGTTGAAAGGACCCTGAAGTAGAAGGTCCTGCCTCAGCAGTAGAGTCCATGGTGGAAGGGATGACATGTCCACCAGATCTGCATACGCAGGTGATATCAAAATCACCGAAGCTTTCTCCTTCTTGATCTTGGCAATCAGACGAGGGAGCAGAGGAAACGGTGGAAACACATAAGCCAGGTTTGAAAGACTAAGGCGCTGCTAGAGCATCTATCAGCGCTGCCTTGGGATCCCTGGACCTGGATCCATAACAAGATTAGTGTTCTGACGAGACGCCATGAGATCCAGTTCTGGTTTGCCCCAAAGTTGAATCAACTGTGCAAACACCTCCGGATGGAGTTCCCACTCCCCCGGATGAAAAGTCTGTCGACTTAGAAAATCCGCCTCCCAGTTCTCTACTCCTGGGATATGGATAGCTGATAGATGGCAAGAGTGAACCTCTGCCCATAGAATTATTTTTGCAACCTCCAACATTGCTAGGGAACTCCTTGTTCCCCCTTGATGGTTGATGTAGGCTACAGTCGTGATGTTTTCCGACTGAAATCTGATGAACCTGACAGCAGCTAGCTGAGACCAAGCCTGAAGAGCATTGAATATCGCTCTTAGTTAAAGAATGTTTATCGGAAGGAGTGTCTCCTCCTGAGTCCACAAGCCCTGAGCCTTCAGGGAGTTCCAGACTGCACCCCAGCCCAGAAGGCTGGCATCTGTCGTTACTATTGTCCAATCTGGCCTGCGGAAGGTCATACCCTTGGACAGATGGACCCAAGATAACCACCAGAGAAGAGAATCCCTGGTCTTTTGATCCAGATTTAGTAGAGGGGACAAATCTGTGTAATCCCCATTCCACTGACTGAGCATGCAGAGTTGCAGCGGTCTGAGATGTAGGCGGGCAAACGGCACTATGTCCATTGCCGCTACCATTAAGCCGATTACTTCCATACACTGAGCCACTGAAGGGCGAGAAGTAGAATAAAGAACACGGCAGGAATTTAGAAGTTTTGACAACCTGGCCTCTGTCAGGTAAATCTTCATTTCTACAGAATCTATTAGAGTTCCTAGGAAGGAAACTCTTGTGAGAGGGGATAGAGAACCTTTTTCTTCGTTCACTTTCCACCCATGCAACCTCAGAAATGCCAGAACAATGTCTGTATGGGACCTGGCGATTTGAAAATTCAACGCCTGTATTAGAATGTCATCTAGGTATGGGGCTACTGCTATACCCCGTTAGGACCGTTAGGAGTGACCCCAGAACCTTCGTAAAGATTCTTGGTGCCGTAGCTAACCCAAAGGGAAGAGCCACAAACTGGTAATGCCTGTCTAGGAAGGCGAACCTGAGAAACCGATGATGATCTCTGTGTATCGGAATGTGCAGATAAGCATCCTTTAAGTCCACGGTAGTCATATATTGACCCTCCTGGATCATAGGTAGGATGGCTCGAATAGTCTCCATCTTGAAGTATGGGACCCTGAGAAATTTGTTTAGGATCTTGAGATCTAAGATTGGTCTGAAGGTTCCCTCTTTCTCGGGAACCACAAAAAGATTTGAATAGAAGCCTTGCCCCTGTTCCTCCTTTGGAACTGGGTGGATCACTCCCATAACTAGGAGGTCTTGAACACAATGTGAGAATGCCTCTCTCTTTATCTGGTTTGCAGATAATTGTGAGAGATGAAATCTTCCTTTTGGGGAAGAAGCTTTGAAGTCCAGAAGATATCCCTGGGACACAGTTTTCAATGCTCAGGGATCCTGGACTTCTCTTGCCCAAGCCTGGGCAAAGAGAGAAAGTCTGCCCCCAACTAGATCCGTTACCGGATCGGGGGCTGATCTTTCCTGCTGTCTTAGAGGCAGCAGCAGGTTTTTTGGCCTGCTTTGCTTTGTTCCAAGCCTGGTTAGGTCTCCAGACCGGCTTGGACTGGGCAAAATTTCCCTCTTGTTTTGTATTAGAGGAAGTTTAAGCTGCGGCACTCTAAGTTTCGAAAGGCACGAAAATTAGGCTGTTTGGTCCTTAATTTGTTGGACCTATCCTGAGGAAGGGCGTGACCTTTTCCTCCAGTAATATCAAAAATGATCTCCTTCAGTCCAGGCCCGAATAGGGTCTGCCCCTTGAAGGGAATGTTGAGAAGCTTAGACTTTGAAGTAACGTCAGCTGACCAGGATTTAAGCCATAGCGCCCCATGCGCCTGAATAGCAAAACCTGAGTTCTTAGCCATTAGTTTGGTTAAATGAACAACGGCGTCAGAAACAAATGAATTGGCTAGCTTAAGAGCTTTAAGCTTGTCAAGGATATCATCCAATGGGGTTTCTACCTGTAGATCCTCTTCTAAAGACTCAAACCAGAAGGCCGCAGCAGCAGTGACAGGGGCAATGCATGCAAGGGGCTGGATAATAAAACCTTGTTGAATAAAAAATTTCTTAAGGTAACCCTCTAATTTTTTTGTCCATTGGATCTAGAAAAGCACAACTGTCCTCGACAGGGATAGTTGTACGCTTCGCTAGAGTAGAGACTGCTTCCTCCACCTTAGGGACCGTTTGCCACAAGTCCCGTGTAGCGGCATCTATGGGAAAATTCTTTTTAAAAACAGGCGGGGGAGAGAACGGTACACCTGGTCTATCCCATTCCTTAGTAATAATTTCTGAAAACCTCTTAGGTATTGGAAAAACATCAGTGTAAACAGGCACTGCGTAGTATTTATCCAATTTACAAAATTTCTCTGGGACTACAATGGCGTCACAGTCATCCAGAGTTGCTAAAACCTCCCTGAGCAACATGCGGAGGTGTTCAAGCTTAAATTTAAATGTAGACATATCAGAATCAGGTTGAAGTGTCTTCCCTGAGTCAGAAAAATCCCCGACAGATAGAAGCTCTCCTTCTTCGGCTTCTGCACATTGTGAGGGTATATCGGACATAGCTACTAAAGCGTCAGAGAGCTCTGTATTTTTTATAGCCCCAGAGCTGTCTCGCTTTCCTTGTAACCCTGGCAGTTTGGACAATACTTATGTAAGAGTATGATTCATAACTGCCGCCATGTCTTGTAAAGTATACACAATGGGTGCGCTAGATGTACTTGGGGCCCCTTGAGCGGGAGTTAAAGGCTCTGACACGTGGGGAGAGTTAGTCGGCATAACTTCCCCCTTGTCAATTTCCTCTGGTGATAAATCTTTTAAAGCCAGAATATGGTCTTTATAACTTATAGTAAGATCAGTGCATTTGGTACACATTCTAAGAGGGGGTTCCACAATGGCTTCTAAACATAATGAACAAGGAGTTTCCTCTATGTCAGACATGTTTAACAGACTAGTAATGAGACCAGCAAGCTTTGAAAACACTTTAATTAATGTGAAAAAGCAGAATATAAAAAACGGTACTGTGCCTTTAAGGGAAAAAAAACAAACACAAAAACTGCAAAACAGTGAAAAAAGCAGTTAACTCTATGAAATTTTTACAGTGTATATAATAGACTAAAATAGCATTGCACCCACTTGCAAATGGATGATTAACCCCTCAGGTTCAAAAACAAAGCAAAAAAACAGTAAAAACCGTTATAACAGTCACAAGCAAACTGCCACAGCTCTACTGTGGCTCCTACCTTCCCATAAAACGACTTTTGTAGGCACAAAAACAATTTACAGAGGTCCAATATGTCAGGGGACTCTTCAGGGAAGCTGGATGTCTCAGAATGTAAAAAACAACTGCGCAATTAGAGCGCGAAAATAGGCCCCTCCCACCATGCACTCAAAGTCAGAGGGCCATAAAAAACTATTCCTAGGAGTAAAATAACAGTCATGTGGAAAACTAGGCCCCAAATAAAGATTTATCACCTCAGTAAAAAACGTTCCTTTATATATATAACGTTTTACATACTAAGCCATAATAGAAAGTAATATGAAAATTACCCTTTACTGCAAGCATGATGCCAGTCGTTATTATATCACTGCAATCAGGCTTACCTTAACTATATCAGGCACTGTCAGCATTTTATAGTTCTTATCATCCTCTAGAAAAAAATATACTGAACATACCTCAGGGCAGTTAATTCTGCAGGCCGTTCTCCCAGCTGAAGTTTCCCCATACTCTTCAGTTATGTGGGAGAACAGCAGTGGACCTTAGTTACAACCTGCTAAGATCATCAAAAACCTCAGGCAAATTCTTCTTCTAATTTCTGCCTGAAGTAAAAAAACAGTACAACGCCGGCACCGTTTAAAAATAACAAACTTTTGATTGAAGATAAACTACACTAATTCACCACATCTCTCTAGCTACTTCCCTTGTCGAGAGCTGCAAGAGAATGACTGGAGGTGGCAGTTAGGGGAGGAGCTATATAGACAGCTCTGCTGTGGGTGATCCTCTTGCAGCTTCCTGTTGGGAAGGAGAATATCCCACAAGTAATCGATGAATCCATGGACTGGATACACCTTACAAGAGAAAAGCTTACTTGTAACACAATTAACTCTTGAGCGGGAGAGTTAATTAGCGCTCCACTTGTAATCTGTCCCTTTGTGTTTAACCCTTGCAAAGTTGCTAAACACATATGTTAACTCCTGTACTGGAGCTACAGCTCCCAAGTGGGACACAACCAGTGACTGGCCAGTTATGCAACCACTGTTTCTGTTTGGCTGACTGGCCTTGCCCTGCTTGAAGAGGTTTCTGTATGTTTTGAGCCTCAGAGATTAAATGCGACAATAAGAATCCAGCTCAAATGTATGTTTATGCATAACAGTCTCAAGGTGGGATGAGCCTTCTACTTTTGACTGTGTACCCAAAGATGCCACAATTTATGTATGAGGAAAAGCTGTTGTTTGCAAAATTCTTAGCCCCTGAAACATTAAAACGTTAAAACAGTATTTTAATACAAATCTGTATAAATATAGAAATAGAAGCAAGGGAGAATGCATGATCGACTCAAAACATGTGACACTGATATTTGGGTGGAAATTTGTACATGTGAATTTATTTTCTCTACATGTGCAGGGGCAAAAAAATTGTTTCATCCAATAGATTAATTTTGGATTTGTTTCAAACATTCGGTTCGACTGAATCTTGTCCATGCAGGCATTTAGTTGAGAATAATATTGGATTTGGATTTGTTATCATTATTTCCAATGGAAACAGCTAATATAGACAATTCATATTAACCAACACCTAATGTGATAGGATTTGAACAATTACAAGAACCTATCTGTCAATATCAAATGAACATATAACTCCTGTATGACTGAAATCCAGCATATAGTGCCTGACCTGCTGTCCCTAACATCAGACATTAGTAACTAGACATGTGCACAGGCAAAATATACAGGTCAGCTGAATCTTTCATTCCAAATATTTAATATTCGGCACCCGTGCTGTTCAGTATTCGGCTCGTTTTAAACTAAAGGAATACTGAACATTCGTGGAATATTTACATTAGGTTTTGTTAAACTAATGTACATGTTCCACTGCTACAGGTGCAAAAGTTCACCTGTAGCGACTAAAATACTTACCTAAGTGCGCTGGAGGGCTGCGCTAACCTGCTCCTCTTCTTCACAGAGCCCCGACTGCGCTAAGCCTCCTGTTAGCATGGCCAGGGCTCTGTAAAGAAGAGGAGAGGGTTAGCGTAGCTCTCCAGCCCGCTTAGGTAAATATTTGTAACTATTTAAAGGAAACAAATCAATAATGCTGAATTACTTTAAATTTTGTGCTGCATTTGTTTGGATAGTCGTCTTATTAAAACAAGATGAATTTCTGTGTTTATGTAACAAATGTCCATTCATAATGAAACAAATGCACACGTCTATTAGTAATACTATGGCTGGATTAGACATGGGATGAAAGAAAAATGAATGGTTTAGGTCCCCTGTACATCATTACAATCAAATGAGCTTAATAACCAAACAATTTAACTCTCCCCCCCCCCCCAATTCCTGCACTGTTGTTTAGCTGCAAACGGCATGAACAAATGAATTGATAACATCAAGCAATCATTTGTTTTTTGGCCGATTAGTCCAATAATGTATTTGGCTTTTTGTATATCAAACAACTCGACAAATTAGCAATAAAAAAGCCCAAACGCACATTATTTTCCCTTTTTTATTTCTCTTTCGCATTTTGTTGAGTCTCTCTTGTTGGACTGTTTGTTTGTAATATTATAATGTTTCATCTGTTTCATTGTATAATTGTACCCAGATTTGTATATTTGTAGCTGGGAGATGGGGTGAGACCACATGTAAGCAACATCTTTAGTCATTAGCCAATTTGTATGTCATGATACTGCTTATACATTGAGCCTAGTTGGGTAGATTTATCATACCCTGGGCAGAAATGATTCGCTATAGCGAACCATGTCCGCCCTGCATCGCTATTTCAACAGCATATGCTGTCACCATTTAACATTGCACAAGCAGTTCAGGTGAAGGCTCGCACGGAAACAGCAGCATTAGGGGCCAATCGGTCCTTGTTAAATCGGCCCCTAAAGGTTTAATACTTTTGTTAATTTGGAACCATCAGAAATATAGTACAGTACTGTAATCAGAAAGGTAGTAATTGTTTTTATTTAATATAGACTATCATTTGAATTTCAGAACACAAAAAAACAATCCAAAGACACAGGTAGATACGATTGTGATTTAATACAGGGAAATGGTCATTTTTATTCTTTTTTTTTTTTTTAATATTAATGAAAAAATCTGGATTTCAAAATAATTCCACAGTTTAAGAATAATTTGTTATAATGAACCATAACAGATGTAAATTGGATGTTTCTATTGTTTGATAATTACTTGAATGTTAAAGGGATAGTAAAGTAAAAATCAAGCTTAAGTGGATTGGATAGAATGACATTTTAAACAATTTTTCAATTTCTACCTAAAAAAACCTAAGCTCCCCATTTCCCTGAAAATGGCATTTGTATGGCGGTATAGGGGTTAAACACTTTAGTATAGTGGCAGCGTTTAGTGACAGGATATAAATAAAGTTGGTAAAAAGCCGAATAGCAGCGAGATCGATAACTGTTATTTAACAACAGTCCGCTGCTCATCGCCCCATACTTGGTGCGTGGCTTTTTTCCGACTTTTTTTATAAATATGGAGATCGTATTCAGGTCTGCGGCCGCGATGTTAGGATAGCGTATTGGTGCCGTCGAATTCAAGAAAGTTGACGGCTTGATAGATATCCCCCTTAGCCTAGACTCACTGCCTAATGTAAATAATCTATACAGCCATAGTACTGCCAACACAACCTTTTTGGTAGTCATTAAGGTTGTTTAAGATGAAGAGAAAGAGAAAAATAGGAGAAGGATATAGGAAGGTAACAAAGTAACTTGGAGGGAAATGGGGAAAAGAAACGTATCACAGATGCAGCTGCCCAAAGTAAGATTGTGGACGAGCCAGCATGGTAAAATGTGTTAGACTCCAATGAAAAGGTCTATTTCGCAATTGAGAGGGAGCCCCTAGCAATCGCGCCAGAAAGGAAGACTTGCTCCAAGGGGGTAGGAGGTCTAAGTAGATCCTGCCTGTGTGGAGATGTGTGAATAAAGTGGTGAAGTTGAGAATATCTAAGCCAGGTTGAGAAAGAACTAAATAAACTGTGTTGTATGTCAGTTTGATTCTTCAGTTTACCTTGATCTATCAGGTGCGCAATGGGGACTGAAAGTTTGTGTACTATGTGTTTCTTTTTATGTGTCTCGTGTCCTCCCATAAATTCTATGTTTGGGAATACCGGTGTGAGTGGGGAAGACTGAGTGGAAAGGGCTGGGTTTGTTTTAAGTAGGTAGTCCCTTGTGGTAAAGACGTGCCTATACAGGGGGGACGAAGAACATACTGGTGTACGCTTGTGTTTTGGGAGCTAACATAGGCCTAGATTTAGAGTTTGGCGGTAGCCATGAAAACCAGCGTTAGAGGCTCCTAACGCTGGTTTTAGGCTACCGCCGGTATTTGGAGTCAGTCAGGAAAGGGTCTAACGCTCACTTTTCAGCCGCGACTTTTCCATACCGCAGATCCCCTTACGTCAATTGCGTATCCTATCTTTTCAATGGGATCTTTCTAACTCCGGTATTTAGAGTCGTGTCTGAAGTGAGCGTTAGAATTCTAACGACAAAACTCCAGCCGCAGAAAAAAGTCAGTAGTTAAGAGCTTTCTGGGCTAACGCCGGTTTATAAAGCTCTTAACTACTGTGCTCTAAAGTACACTAACACCCATAAACTACCTATGTACCCCTAAACCGAGGTCCCCCCACATCGCCGCCACTCGATTAATTTTTTTTAACCCCTAATCTGCCGACCGCCACCTACGTTATACTTATGTACCCCTAATCTGCTGCCCCTAACACCGCCGACCCCTATATTATATTTATTAACCCCTAACCTGCCCCCCACAATGTCGCCGCCAGCTACCTACAATAATTAACCCCTAATCTGCCGACCGCAAAGCACCGCCACCTACATTATAGCTATGTACCCCTAATCTGCTGCCCCTAACACCGCCGACCCCTATATTATATTTATTAACCCCTAATCTGCCCCCCTCAATGTCGCCTCCACCTGCCTACACTTATTAACCCCTAATCTGCCGACCGGATCTCACCGCTACTATAATAAAGTTATTAACCCCTAATCCGCCTCACTCCCGCCTCAATAACCCTATAATAAATAGTATTAACCCCTAATCTGCCCTCCCTAACATCGCCGACACCTAACTTCAATTATTAACCCCTAATCTGCCGACCTAATCTTGCCGCTACTGTAATAAATGGATTAACCCCTAAAGCTAAGTCTAACCCTAACACTAACACCCCCCTAAATTATATATAATTTAAATCTAACGAAATAAATTAACTCTTATTAAATAAATTATTCCTATTTAAAGCTAAATACTTACCTGTAAAATAAACCCTAATATAGCTACAATATAAATTATAATTATATTATAGCTATTTTAGGATTTATATTTATTTTACAGGCAACTTTGTATTTATTTTAACCAGGTACAATAGGTATTAAATAGTTAAGAACTATTTAATAGCTAAAATAGTTAAAATAATTACAAAATTACCTGTAAAATAAATCCTAACCTAAGTTACAATTAAACCTAACACTACACTATCAATAAATTAATTAAATAAAATACCTACAATTATCTACAATTAAACCTAACACTACACTATCAATAAATAAATTAAATACAATTCCTACAAATAAATACAATTAAATAAACTAACTAAAGTACAAAAAATAAAAAAGAACTGTTACAAAAAATAAAAAAATATTTACAAACATTAGAAAAAAATTACAACAATTTTAAACTAATTACACATACTCTAAGCCCCCTAATAAAATAACAAAGACCCCCAAAATAAAAAATGCCCTACCCTATTCTAAATTACAAAAGTTCAAAGCTCTTTTACCTTACCAGCCCTGAACAGGGCCCTTTGTGGGGCATGCCCCAAAGAATTCAGCTCTTTTGCCTGTAAAAAAAAACATACAATACCCCCCCCAACATTACAACCCACCACCCACATACCCCTAATCTAACCCAAACCCCCCTTAAATAAACCTAACACTAAGCCCCTGAAGATCTTCCTACCTTGTCTTCACCATGCCAGGTATCACCGATCGTTCCAGGCTCCGAAATCTTCATCCAAGCCCAAGCAGGGGCTAGACATCCATCAGCCGATCAGCCAATCAGATTGAGCTTGCATTCTATTGGCTGATCGGAACAGCCAATAGAATGCGAGCTCAATCTGATTGGCTGATTGAATCAGCCAATCGGATTGAACTTGATTCTGATTGGCTGATTCCATCAGCCAATCAGAATTTTCCTACCTTAATTCCGATTGGCTGAAGTCGTCGGAGAAGAAGGATGGATCCGCGATGGAGGTCTTCAAGATGGAGCCGGTTCTCATCGGATGAAGATAGAAGATGCCGCTTGGAAGAAAATGGTTGCCGGTCGGGATCTACTCTTCTTCCCGGATAGGATGAAGACTTTGGACCCTCTTCTGGACTTCTTCAGCCATCGGATGATGGATGTCTAGCCCCCGCTTGGGCTTGGATGAAGATTTCGGAGCCTGTAACGATCGGTGATACCTGGCATGGTGAAGACAAGGTAGGAAGATCTTCAGGGGCTTAGTGTTAGGTTTATTTAAGGGGGGGTTTGGGTTAGATTAGGGGTATGTGGGTGGTGGGTTGTAATGTTGGGGTGGGTATTGTATGTCTTTTTTTACAGGCAAAAGAGCTGAATTCTTTGGGGCATGCCCCGCAAAGGGCCCTGTTCAGGGCTGGTAAGGTAAAAGAGCTTTGAACTTTTGTAATTTAGAATAGGGTAGGGCATTTTTTTATTTTGGGGGTCTTTGTTATTTTATTAGGGGGCTTAGAGTAGGTGTAATTAGTTTAAAATTGTTGTAATTTTTTTCTAATGTTTGTAAATATTTTTTTATTTTTTGTAACTGTTCTTTTTTATTTTTTGTACTTTAGTTAGTTTATTTAATTGTATTTATTTGTAGGAATTGTATTTAATTAATTTATTGATAGTCTAGTGTTAGGTTTAATTGTAGATAATTGTAGGTATTTTATTTAATTAATTTATTGATAGTGTAGTGTTAGGTTTAATTGTAACTTAGGTTAGGATTTATTTTACAGGTAATTTTGTAATTATTTTAACTATTTTAGCTATTAAATAGTTCTTAACTATTTAATAGCTATTGTACCTGGTTAAAATAAATACAAAGTTACCTGTAAAATAAATATTAATCCTAAAATAGCTATAATATAATTATAATTTATATTGTAGCTATATTAGGGTTTATTTTACAGGTAAGTATTTAGCTTTAAATAGGATTAATTTATTTAATAAGAGTTCATTTATTTCGTTAGATTTAAATTATATTTAACTTAGGGGGGTGTTAGTGTTAGGGTTAGACTTAGCTTTAGGGGTTAATCCATTTATTACAGTAGCGGCAAGATTAGGTCGGCAGATTAGGGGTTAATAATTGAAGTTAGGTGTCGGCGATGTTAGGGAGGGCAGATTAGGGGTTAATACTATTTATTATAGGGTTATTGAGGCGGGAGTGAGGCGGATTAGGGGTTAATACATTTATTATAGTAGCGCTCAGGTCGGGTCGGTAGATTAGGGGTTAATAAGTGTAGTTAGGTGGAGGCGACGTTGGGGGCGGCAGATTAGGGGTTAATAAATATAATATAGGGGTCGGCGATGTTAGGGCAGCAGATTAGGGGTACATAGGGATAATGTAGGTGGCGGGGGTGTATGGAGCGGCAGATTAGGGGTTAAAAATAATATGCAGGGGTCAGCGATAGGGGGGCGGAAGATTAGGGGTTAATAAGGGTAAGGTTAGGGGTGTTTAGACTCGGGGTACATGTTAGAGTGTTAGGTGCAGACGTAGGAAGTGTTTCCCCATAGGAAACAATGGGGCTGCGTTAGGAGCTGAACGCGGCTTTTTTGCAGGTGTTAGGTTTTTTTTCAGCTCAAACAGCCCCATTGTTTCCTATGGGGATATTGTGAACGAGCACGTTTTTGAAGCTGGCCGCGTCCGTAAGCAACTCTGGTACGAGAGTTGCAGTGGCGATAAATTATGCTCTACGCTCCCTTTTTGGAGCCTAACGCAGCCATTCTGTGAACTCTCAATACCAGAGGTATTTAAAAGGTGCGGACAGAAAAAAGCCAGCGTTAGCTACGCGGGTCGTTACCGACAAAACTCTAAATCTAGGCCCTAGAGATTTAAGCAGGTGGGAATCAAGTGTCACCCAAGCTTTTGAACTTTCTCTGCAGTGCCAATCTAATATTTTATGAATTATAGTTGTGTGATAATTTTAACTAGATGTTCGGAAGGCCTAGGCCTCCATTTTGCAACGTTCTATACATTGTGTTTTTGTTGATGCGGGGTCGGGTCTTGCCCCAGATAAAGGAGTTAATCAATGTCTGTAGAAGCTGGAGAAAGGATTTGGGTAATGCTATAGGCATAGCTTGTAGGATTTATAGGATTTTAGGAAGTACTGACATTTTGACTGACTGTATCCTCCCCCACCAGGACAAGGGTTTATCTTTCCATACTGAGAAAGAACGCTGTATTGATTTAGGTAGGGGGGTATAATTTAGAGAGAATAATCACTGATGATCTGGTGATAACACCACTCCCAAGTATTTCAGGTGTGAGGTTTGAAGCTTAAGCGGACATATGTGTAATAGATTTGCAAAATCTGCTGATTTCATGGATAAATTTAGTATTTCTGATTTACTGTAATTAATGGAAATGGAAAAATTGCTAAATCTGTCAAAATCAGAGATTAGGGCTGGAAGAGAAATGGTTGGGGAGGATAAGGTAAGCAGGACATCATCCACGAACATTGCTATCTTATGCGATTGTGCGCCTATTTGGAGTCCGTGTAGGTTAGGATTATTCTGTATGCAATTTGCCAAAACCTCCATCGTAAGTATGAAGAGGAGAGGAGAAAGATGGCATGCTAGACGGGTACCGTTGTTGATGGGGTATAAGCAAGAGATTTGTTGTATCATAATGTTGCCAAAACTGAATTGTCTAAGGGTGCCATGGAGAAATTTCCAGTTCAGCCTATCAAAGGCTTTTTCCGCGTCTGTCGGGACCAGGACTGCAGGAATTTGATGTGCTTTCACATATTCCATAAGATGTAACACACAGACCGTATTGTCTCTGGCCTCCCGGAGCAGAATAAAGCCTGCCTGGTCCACATGAATAAGAGTGGGTAGTAATTTATTAATATGTTGCACGAGGATCTTGGCATAGATTTTTATATCTCCATTTAGCAGAGAGATCGGATGATAGCTACTTGGGTCTGTGGGGGGATTCACTGGTTTAGGGATAATTGATATATGTGCTTCCAATAGGTTTGACGAAAAGCGGTCAGTATTGTCAAGGGAATTAAATAATTTTGTGAGATGTGGGACTAAGATATGTTGGAACAGTTTATAATATAGTGCTGTTAAACAGTTGGGTCCTGGGCTTTTATTTAAACCATCGGGTCCTGGACTTTTATTCATGGGGGTGTTTTTTATTGCCACAGCAATGGGCAGTTATAGGTTTGTCTAACTGATTAGCTAGTTCGTCTGGTAATACTTGTACACCCGGTTCATGTATATATTGGTCTATTGCTCAATGGTCTGTCGAATGGTCTGTAAGAGGGGGGTATGTTATATAGATTATTATAAAAGGATCGGAAAGTGTTAGCAATGGTCCTACTATAATATATATGTTTTGTGGGGTCCAACGGAGAGGCTATTTTGTGAATATAGTTACTGTTTATTCTAGTCTTAAGGGCTCTAGCAAGAAGGGATCCTGCCTTGTTACCTTCTGTAAAGTATAGTTTCCTGAGGCACAGTGCCTTTCTGTGTGCTTCCTTGTTTAGTAGTACATTTAATTCCTTTCTAACTTTGAGTAGTTGTGTAGTGCAATGAGGATCTGTAGGTGATTGCATTTTCGAAGTTGTTGGATTACGTTATGATAATAGGTATTGTATTTTTTTATGAGGATAGATTTTTGCTTCATGAATTCACCCTTGATGACGGCTTTATGAGCCTCCCAGATTAAGCTATTGGGTAGAGAAGTGGACGTCTTATGCTGAAAATAGTCTGTAAGGGTACGCGTAAGCTTTTCTATTATAGGAGCTTGATGCAATAGATTTTCATCAAGCCACCAA
The DNA here is from genome assembly GCF_027579735.1 of Bombina bombina. Taxonomy (NCBI): domain Eukaryota; kingdom Metazoa; phylum Chordata; class Amphibia; order Anura; family Bombinatoridae; genus Bombina; species Bombina bombina. The sequence continues at coordinate 511,567,836 of NC_069502.1, forward strand.
CAGTGGTCTATGAGGGGCTTATCTGTCCAGATTAGAGACAATGAGACCATGGAGTGGTCTGACCAAGGGGTTGGGAGTATTTCAGAGGATTGGGCTAGAGGGAAGCTATGTTGATCAATACAGATGTAGTCAATCCTTGAGTATGATTTACAAGGATTAGAATAAAATGTATATGTGTTCTGCATAAGGTTGTGTATTCTCCAAACATCGATTAGAGTTGTTTCACATAGGGAGTTAGAAACTGCCCCTAATGAGCTTTTGGGTAGGGTTCCTCTTTTATTAGAGCAGTCTAGGGGTGGTTAAATTGCAATGTTATAATCGCCTGCAAATATTATACTTCCTTTGGTTACTCCAATCATCGCCCACAACTTTTTTGATAAAACGGGCTTGTCCTGTATTTGGGGCATAAATATTAACCAAAGTAAGAGGGAGGTTATAAAGGGTCCCCACCAGGACTAGATATCTCCCCTCATTATCATCAAGTTTGTGTGTGACCTGAAATGGCAAATTACGGTGTAGAAGGATACCCACACCATTACATTTTGTAGTGTTTGAGTTAAAGTAGCCTGTAGGGAAGTGTTTGAACAAGAATTTGGGCTCTGAGGTTTTGAGAAAATGTGTCTCCTGCACAAAAATTATATCTCCCTTGTGTTTATAGAACTAGTTTAAGGCTATGGATCTCTTTGTTGGGGAGTTTAATCCTTTAACATTTTTGGAAATGTTTGCTATCTCAGGAGTAACCATATTGGATAGTGAGGTTGTGAGCTTGTAGGGCTGAGAGGGGATATATGTGGGGTTGGCATAGAGAGCTAAGGTTTTTTTGTAGTATGTGCATGAATGCAGGCTTACCGGCTGATCTCGTCTCATTGGCAGGAAGAGGTAGATAAAAACAAACAATTTTGAGCTGATGCATAAGTGAGAGTATTTCATCTTTGAAAAGACAGGGGGAAACATATAAATAAAACATTCAAACCAAAATACAACAGGATTACAAATGAACAACAAACAAAAGTGAACATAATGCTTAGAACAGTATTTAAGCCTAGTGGTGGGTAATGTAGCGACTTTGAGGTGTCACTAAGATGGGCAAATTCCATCTGATTGGGGTTATTAAGTTTCATACCAGGAAGAATGTTATGAGTTCAAACAGTAGCTGTGCTAGACACAATTGGATATGTTGTGGGTGATGCAAAGAGGGGAAAACATATAAGGGAAGTATTTGTAGGGGAGTTTTTTGAAAGTTCAGCAAAATGTGGTTTAAAGATACACATATACTTCACCAAGGTAAATCTCTTATTACATCCTAATTAGGTGGAAAGGCAGTTCAGGTAGGGTCCTCAATTTCTTGGTTCGCTTGTGTGGCCACTTTAGTGCTTTTCCTATGGACTGGGGTCCAGCTGGAACGTTGTTGCTTTAGCGATGACGGTGTTGGGGCCTTCTCTGCAGTTTCATCAGATCTAAGTGAAGGTATAGTTGGAGCTGGAATCTTGAGTCTTTTGCAGAATTGCTCCAGGTCATCAGGAGACCGGTATGTTATGATTTTGGAGTCGTGAAGTACCTAGAGGCAAAAGGGAAATCCCCATCTGTACAGGATTTTAAGGTCTTGTAGATGGTTGGTCAGATACCTGACTTCTCTACTTTTTGCTGGTGTGATTGTGCTAAGGTCAGCATTTATCTGCAGCACATCTCCTTCAAAGGTAATTTGACGTAGCCTCCTAGAGGCTAACATTATTGCCTCTTTATCTTTAAAGCTGTGAAATTTAAGGATTATGTCCCTAGGAGGTTTTTCGTCTGGAGGTTTGGGGCGTAATGCCCAGTGTGCCCTTTCTAAGGGTAAAGTTATCCTTCAGTAGGAACTTGAACAGCTGCTGAAGGTGTTCTTGCAGAAGATTAGGGGTTATTTTTTCAGAGATTCCTCTAATTCTTAGGTTTTGATGCCTTCCCCTATTGTCCAAATCCTCAACTTGAGCTTGTAACTGTTGGATTTGAGTATCATGCACTTGAATCGTGCAGCTTTGAAGATCTATGTTGTTGTTATATTGCTCCATGTCATCCTAAATTTGCACAACTCTATCGCCGAGGTCTGATAAATCTTTTTTAACCTCTGAGAGTCCATCTTTGATGAGTTTCTCCTTTTGTTGGTAAATTAAAGATGTCTGCTCTAGTCAAAGGAGATGACGGAGATATGTCTTCAAACGCAGCTTCTGAGGCTTGTGAGTTTTCAGGGTCAGTGGCATCTGATTCCAGTACTTTAAAATAGTTGCTCACTCTAGTACCTGCTGTTGAAGATCCTTTGCTGGATTTGTCAGGGCGTGTAGCCCTTCTAGACGCCATCTTGGATAGAGTAGGTGCGTAGTAAGAGCTTATTGTAAGAAGATTGAATCAAGCACAGCAGCAGCATTTCCTTGCAGGGTAAGGGATATTTATCTTCCAAGCATAAATGCTATCGTCTCCTATATTTGATTGAAGTAGAAGTCTGTGTCAGGAGTACTTGCAGCAAACTTATATGATTAGTGATTGCATGTGTCTACTGCCACACTGAGCTGTTATAATGTCTGAGGTGCTTTAAGGTGCTTTAAGGAAGTTCTTGTGCAGTTTAAATTAGATGTGTATTAAACTTTAATAAAAAGGGCAAAATACTGCACAACAATTCAGTTAATTTCCAAATTCCGTTGAGTATGTCTTTCACTAGCATATACAGAGAGTGCAGAATTATTAGGCAAATGAGTATTTTGACCACATCATCCTCTTTATGCATGTTGTCTTACTCCAAGCTGTATAGGCTCGAAAGCCTACTACCAATTAAGCATATTAGGTGATGTGCATCTCTGTAATGAGAAGGGGTGTGGTCTAATGACATCAACACCCTATATCAGGTGTGCATAATTATTAGGCAACTTCCTTTCCTTTGGCAAAATGGGTCAAAAGAAGGACTTGACAGGCTCAGAAAAGTCAAAAATAGTGAGATATCTTGCAGAGGGATGCAGCACTCTTAAAATTGCAAAGCTTCTGAAGCGTGATCATCGAACAATCAAGCATTTCATTCAAAATAGTCAACAGGGTCGCAAGAAGCGTGTGGAAAAACCAAGGCGCAAAATAACTGCCCATGAACTGAGAAAAGTCAAGTGTGCAGCTGCCAAGATGCCACTTGCCACCAGTTTGGCCATATTTCAGAGCTGCAACATCACTGGAGTGCCCAAAAGCACAAGGTGTGCAATACTCAGAGACATGGCCAAGGTAAGAAAGGCTGAAAGACGACCACCACTGAACAAGACACACAAGCTGAAACGTCAAGACTGGGCCAAGAAATATCTCAATACTGATTTTTCTAAGGTTTTATGGACTGATGAAATGAGAGTGAGTCTTGATGGGCCAGATGGATGGGCCCGTGGCTGGATTGGTAAAGGGCAGAGAGCTCCAGTCCGACTCAGACGCCAGCAAGGTGGAGGTGGAGTACTGGTTTGGGCTGGTATCATCAAAGATGAGCTTGTGGGGCCTTTTCGGGTTGAGGATGGAGTCAAGCTCAACTCCCAGTCCTACTGCCAGTTTCTGGAAGACACCTTCTTCAAGCAGTGGTACAGGAAGAAGTCTGCATCCTTCAAGAAAAACATGATTTTCATGCAGGACAATGCTCCATCACACGTGTCTAAGTACTCCACAGCGTGGCTGGCAAGAAAGGGTATAAAAGAAGAAAATCTAATGACATGGCCTCCTTGTTCACCTGATCTGAACCCCATTGAGAACCTGTGGTCCATCATCAAATGTGAGATTTACAAGGAGGGAAAACAGTACACCTCTCTGAACAGTGTCTAGGAGGCTGTGGTTGCTGCTGCATGCAATGTTGATGGTGAACAGATCAAAACACTGACAGAATCCATGGATGGCAGGTTTTTGAGTGTCCTTGCAAAGAAAGGTGGCTATATTGGTCACTGATTTGTTTTTGTTTTGTTTTTGAATGTCAGAAATGTATATTTGTGAATGTTGAGATGTTATATTGGTTTCACTGGTAAAAATAAATAATTGAAATGGGTATATATTTGTTTTTTGTTAAGTTGCCTAATAATTATGCACAGTAATAGTCACCTGCACACGCAGATATCCCCCTAAAATAGCTAAAACTAAAAACAAACTAAAAACTACTTCCAAAAATATTCAGCTTTGATATTAATGAGTTTTTTGGGTTCATTGAGAACATGGTTGTTGTTCAATAATAAAATTAATCCTCAAAAATACAACTTGCCTAATAATTCTGCACTCCCTGTATAATGGCGGTTGTCAGAAATGTCCCTTATTTTAGGATGTGTGCCCTGAGTAATCCTTGTGGTTCATAAGAGTTTGCCAAGGACCCCTATTTGTGTTATATGCAGACTGTTCAGAATCTGCTCATAATGTGGTCCGTGATGCGCTTTGCATACTGCTCAGTTTTGGTAGGCATTGGGTAAGACGGTAACGTGGCTAGAATAGGGCTAGAGGCAAAAACAAATTGCAGCGGAGACAAAAACGAAGCATTCTCGTTATCGGGTGTTATTTAACCCATGAGGTGCTCCCAGCTGCCCGGTCTTTGATTATGGCTATTATAGCCGAAGATCTGTACTCGGTGTCAGGAATATCAGTCTTGGAAGGCGGCCACTATCTGGAGCTACATCACAATGCGGTCATGATGGTCACCGGCCGGCTCCGCCCACCCCTATATATATATATATATATATTTTAAGTAGACAACCCAAGGTATTGATCTAAGCCCATTTTGGTATATTTCATGCCACCATTTCACCGCTAAATGCAGTCAAGTAAAAAAACTGTTAATTTCTTCACAAAGTTTCGGGTTCTCCCTGAAATTATTTACATACTGCTTGTGCAATCATGGCACAAATGGTTGTAAAAGCTTCTCTGGGATCCCCTTTGTTCAGAAATAGCAGACATATATGGCTTTGCCATTGCTTTTAGGTAATTAGAAGGCCGATAATTGCAGATGCACCCCACACTTCTATTATTCCCGACAGAGAAAGGGTTAATTAGGTAGCTTGTATGGTTAATTTTAGCTTTAGTGTAGAGATTACACTCCCACCTGACACTTCCCACTCCCTGATCTCTACCTGATCCCTCCCAAACAGCTTTCTTCCCTCCCTCACCCACAAACGGTCACCCCATCTTATGTACAGTCTGCCAATATAAAAATGTAAGGCTTTTTTTTTTTTTGCAGGCTAGGATACCCCCTTACCCTCCAAACTCCCTGACCCCCCCAAACCAATCGCGCTCCAGCTCCATGCGGGCAGATGCCTGGAGCTTAGGAACTCCAGCTCTCGGCTGTAACTTAACAGCAGAAAAAGCTGGAGCTTCCTGAAGCTCATACGTATATACACGTTGTGCGGTATGATAGGCAAAGTCTTTTTGGATGAAGGGGTTAAAATAATTATTTTTAGAATCTTACAAGCTCTGCATAGGGACATTCCAGCCAAATATAGATACATTTAAGTTTTGAATAGAAGCATTTTTATACATATATTAGCAAAAATGCTTCTAATAAAAGCTATAGTTGTTTCAAAAGTGTATTTGAAGGGACATAAAACCCAAAAATTTTCATTCATGTTTCAGATAGGGTATACAATTTAAAACAACTTTACAATTCACTTCAATTAGCAAATTTGCATAATTCCTTTGGTGTTCTATATTGAAGGAGCAGCACTGCAATTCAGGAAGCTAGCTGAACACATTTATTGAACCAATGACAAAAGGCATGTATGTACAGCCACCAATCAGCAGCTAGTTCCAAGTAGTGCATTGCAGCTCCTGAGCCTACCTAGATATTCTTTTTAGCAAAGAATACCAAGAGAATAATGCAAACTAGATAATAGAAGCAAATTAGAAAGTTGTTTAAAATTGTAAACTCCATCTGAATCATGAAAGAACATTTTGGAGTTTTATGTCCCTTTAAGCATGCACCAGCATTTTAAACACAGCACTTGCTCAGAGAGCCCAAGGTGCTTGTACCATGTGATAGTGACTCAATTTCAGCTAGATTACGAGTTTTGATCGCTATAGGGAAATTAACGACCGCAACATTGTTCAGCGTTATTTCATCTCCCTATAGCGCTGCTATTACAAGTTTTAAAAAAGCAGGCTTGCGCGGGCGATATGGTTGCGTTGAGCTCCATACATCACCGAAATCAAGCGCTGCTTTGACATGCTCGTACATGATTTCCCCATAGACATCAACGGGGAAAGCCGGCAAAAAAAAGCACCTGCGATCACGGAAACAAAATCTCCGTAACACAGCCCCATTGATGTCTATGGGGAAAGAAAAAGTTATATTTAAACCCTTACACCCTAACATAAACCCTGAGTCTAAACACCCCAAATCTGCTGCCCCTAACATCGCCGCCACCTACATTACAGTTATTAAACCCTATTCTGCCGCACCCAATATCGCCGCCACCTACATAGTTATTAACCCCTAATCTGCCACCCCCGATATCGCCGTCACCTACATACAGTTATTAACCCCTAATCTGCTGCCCCTAACATCGCATCCACCTACATTACAGTTATTAACCACTAATCTGCCGTCCCCAATGTCACCGCCACCTACATACAGTTATTAACCCCTAATCTGCCTCCCCCGATATCGCCGTCACCTACATACAGTTATTAACCCCTAATCTGCTGCCCCTAACATCGCCGCCACCTACATTACAGTTATTAACCCCTAATCTGCGCCCCCAATGTCGCCGCCATTATACTAAAGTTATTAACCCCTAAACCTAACCCTAGCCTAACCCTAAGCCTAAGTCTAACCCTAACCCTAACGTAACCCTAACACCCCCTAACTTAAATATAATTAAAATAAATCTAAATGAACCTTACAATTATTAACTAAATAATTCCTATTTAAAACTAAATACATACTTACCTGTAAAAAAAAAAACTAAGCTAGCTACAATATAACTAATACTTATATTGTAGCTATCTTAGGTTTTATTTTTATTTCACAGGTAAATTTGTATTTATTTTAACTAGGTAGAATAGTTAGTAAATAATTATAAACTATTAACTAGCTACCTAGTTAAAATAAATATAAAGTTACCTGTAAAATAAAACCTAAGCTACCTTACACTAAAAACTAACATTACAATGAAATAAAATAAATTACATTTTTAAAATACAATTTTCTAACTTACAAAAAAAATAAACATTAAATTACAAAAAATAAAAAAACACATTATCAAAAATTAAAACGAATTACTCCTAATCTAATAGCCCTATCAAAATAAAAAAGCCCCCCCCCCCCCCAAAATAAAAAAAACTAAACTGCCAATGGCCCTTAAAAGGGCACTTGGATGGGCATTGCCCTTAAAAGGGCATTTAGCTTTTTTACATTGCCCAAAACCCTAACCTAAAAAATAAACCCACCCACAAAAACCTTAAAAAAACCTAACACTAGCCCCCGACAATCCAGTCGTCACCAGTTATCGAAGTGCCCATCCAAAGGCGCGATCCGATATACGGCGTAGTTTTCGCTGCAAGCGAGGGAACCCGCACAGCCCGTAATTTCACCTCGCACATCGGGGTATTAAATATACTGCGCCGTTAGATGCTAAACTGGCGTAAGTAGGACAAACTGGCGATCTTCCGAAAAGTGCGCAAATACACATTTTACTCGTCACAAGTAATTTACTCCTGTATTTTGTCCATGTAAAGTCTCAATAAAGAGTAGTTTTATGCAAATTAGGCTAACACTGGTAAAAATCAACCGCGACTCCATCTAAAAATGCGCCACGTAATTACGCTATTCAAAAGTCATATATAAACCCATGCGCAGCCGCCATTTTCTTCAGTGTGTTTGGATGGTTCGTTGAGCTACAGCACACTACACTGGAGTGGAGGATTAGTCAGAGTAGAGAGAGAGGCGCAAACAGAGGAGTTGGTTAGGTCGCATTGTTGGTTGTTTAAGCTTGTACACTTACACATATTTTTACATATTGCACACATATTGCATACATACATATACAAAATACACAACACTTTTTTTTTCTAACACCTCACACATTTTATTTCAATTTTACAGTGTGATAGGCTTAGTGTTTGGTTGTGATTTTGTGTGATTGAACTGGGAGTGTGTGTGAGTGTGTGAGTGTGTGTAGTGTGAGGATGGCAGGGAAAGGTAGGGCGAAGGGGAGGAGGGGAGAGGAGTGGCAGGGAGAGGAGTATTGTAGAGGAAAGGAGGAGCAGCGGGGTCCCTGTCAGGGAGTAAGTGGAGTGGGGAGAGGGAGAGCTAGAAGGGATGATGAGAGGGGAGATGCCCGAGAGCCCCAGAGACCAGGCACATCTAGAAGAGGGACAGAGGGTGCACATGGGGACAGAAGGGGGGAGGAGGGAGAGGATAGGGAGGAACCCACACCAGGGACATCACAGGGAGCAAGCCAGGTGTCCACAGAGGATGAGAGGATGAGATGTCCAAACTTCTCATTCGATGAGAATGTTGCCCTAGTCCAGGCCATCATGGACAATCACAGTGCCCTCTTTGGCCAGGAGAAGGGCAAAGGTGTTGCCAAAAGGCATAAAACAGATTGGTTGGCGGTAGAGGATGCCGTTAACAGTGTGGCCCCACAGAAGAGGACTGTTGAGGGCCTTAAAAAAAGGTGAAATGACTGTAAGAGGCGGGTGAAAGAATAGATGGGGCAGGAAGCCATGCACCAGAGGGTAACAGGAGGTGGTCCACCCCTGGACACAGAATACAACACCTGGCAGGAGATGATACGCAGGTCCCTGAGTATCACAGCAGTCCGTGGACTTCCAGGGGCTCGTGACTCAGGGGCTGCTACCACAGCACATCATGCTGGTGAGTAACATCCCACACACCAGTATGATATGTATTTGAGATATAACATCCTTTAATGTCACACATTCATGTACACAATGAGGATCATGGTATTTGGCCTACTAACAAAAACATCTACAATTATATTTGACATTAATGCTACTTAATACAATGCAATTCATGATATGAGGTGGAATAGTGCAATACTAACATGTCTCAGAGTAACACAGGCCACAAGCCACATGTAGAGTTTTCTGTAAATGGACACTACAGGGAGTGCAGAATTATTAGGCAAATGAGTATTTTGACCACATCATCCTCTTTATGCATGTTGTCTTACTCCAAGCTGTATAGGCTCGAAAGCCTACTACCAATTAAGCATATTAGGTGATGTGCATCTCTGTAATGAGAAGGGGTGTGGTCTAATGACATCAACACCCTATATCAGGTGTGCATAATTATTAGGCAACTTCCTTTCCTTTGGCAAAATGGGTCAAAAGAAGGACTTGACAGGCTCAGAAAAGTCAAAAATAGTGAGATATCTTGCAGAGGGATGCAGCACTCTTAAAATTGCAAAGCTTCTGAAGCGTGATCATCGAACAATCAAGCATTTCATTCAAAATAGTCAACAGGGTCGCAAGAAGCGTGTGGAAAAACCAAGGCGCAAAATAACTGCCCATGAACTAAGAAAAGTCAAGCGTGCAGCTGCCAAGATGCCACTTGCCACCAGTTTGGCCATATTTCAGAGCTGCAACATCACTGGAGTGCCCAAAAGCACAAGGTGTGCAATACTCAGAGACATGGCCAAGGTAAGAAAGGCTGAAAGACGACCACCACTGAACAAGACACACAAGCTGAAACATCAAGACTGGGCCAAGAAATATCTCAAGACTGATTTTTCTAAGGTTTTATGGACTGATGAAATGAGAATGAGTCTTGATGGGCCAGATGGATGGGCCCGTGGCTGGATTGGTAAAGGGCAGAGAGCTCCAGTCCGACTCAGACGCCAGCAAGGTGGAGGTGGAGTACTGGTTTGGGCTGGTATCATCAAAGATGAGCTTGTGGGGCCTTTTCGGGTTGAGGATGGAGTCAAGCTCAACTCCCAGTCCTACTGCCAGTTTCTGGAAGACACCTTCTTCAAGCAGTGGTACAGGAAGAAGTCTGCATCCTTCAAGAAAAACATGATTTTCATGCAGGACAATGCTCCATCACACGCATCCAAGTACTCCACAGCGTGGCTGGCAAGAAAGGGTATAAAAGAAGAAAATCTAATGACATGGCCTCCTTGTTCACCTGATCTGAACCCCATTGAGAACCTGTGGTCCATCATCAAATGTGAGATTTACAAGGAGGGAAAACAGTACACCTCTCTGAACAGTGTCTGGGAGGCTGTGGTTGCTGCTGCACGCAATGTTGATGGTGAACAGATCAAAATACTGACAGAATCCATGGATGGCAGGCTTTTGAGTGTCCTTGCAAAGAAAGGTGGCTATATTGGTCACTGATTTGTTTTTGTTTTGTTTTTGAATGTCAGAAATGTATATTTGTGAATGTTGAGATGTTATATTGGTTTCACTGGTAAAAATAAATAATTGAAATGGGTATATATTTGTTTTTTGTTAAGTTGCCTAATAATTATGCACAGTAATAGTCACCTGCACACACAGATATCCCCATAAAATAGCTATAACTAAAAACAAACTAAAAACTACTTCCAAAACTATTCAGCTTTGATATTAATTAGTTTTTTGGGTTCATTGAGAACATGGTTGTTGTTCAATAATAAAATTAATCCTCAAAAATACAACTTGCCTAATAATTCTGCACTCCCTGTATAGCCATCACAATACTTTTAGCTCAGAAAGCAGTTTCTGTGCCTACATCAGGCTAAAGTAAATTATGTGACCATAGTGTCACTTAAAGAACACATTTTTTCCATCATTGACATGTACACATAACTATTGTATGAAACACATACCTGTATACTGTGCAGATTAAAATCCCTCATATCACAAATCACAATGTGCACATGCATGTTATAGAGTTTGACATGAGAATGAGTATAGGCCCTAGCATGTATCAATGTACATTGTATGCCTACATGGACATATATATGACTGTACTAATCCCTCTCATCATTTGACTCCTCCACAGAACCTCCTGTCACGAGGATGCAAATAGGCATGCCGCCACCTCCACCACCACCACCAGTCACAGGCATGCCGCCACCTCCACCACCACCAGTCACAGGCATGCAGCCACCACCACCAGTCTTCAGGCAACCACCTGAACATTATGCTCCCAGGCATGAGCAGGGTTGGATGGCTTCAGTTGTGGACCCGGAAGTGATGCCACCACCATTGACATATGACCCCTGGCAAGATTCCTGACCAGAGGAATATTCTTCTTTTGGCTTTGAAGGGGATCCAAGTCAGCCACAAAGGGTCCATGTCTGTACCCCCCAACACAATCTCAGGGCAGTCATGGCTTTTACACACATGGTATGTCACAAGAAGTGCCAACTGGACAGGCTGAGTGGTCACACACTGGTCATCAGTGGGACTATCAATCTACCCTGAGAGCTCCACCATCCTCTTCACTTGGGAGAGCTCCACCATCCTCTTCACTTGGGAGAGCTCCACCATCCTCTTCCCTTGGGAGAGCTCCACCATCTGCAGATGAGCATATAGCTGAAAGTACTCAAGCACCAGCAGATGCAGCTGAAGATGTCCCACAAGCACCAGCAGATGCAGCTGAAGATGTCCCACAAGCACCAGCAGATGCAGCTGAAGATGTCCCACAAACACCAGCAGATGCAGCTGGACCTGCACCTCAAGCACCTAGAAGCCCTGCTGCTCAAGAGCCTGTGGATGCACTGTATTCTGCCCTGGGTGAGGAATACATTTCACTCCAGAGGAGGCTCATAACAAGCTGCGAGAGCAGACAAAGAGGCCAACAGAGGTTTCACAGGAGCCAAGAGAGGTTACACAAGCGTAGCATAGAGCTGCAGAGGGACATGGCAGCATCATTAAGTGGAATTGTTCAACACCAGTCACAGATGATGAGAATTCTGTCTGATATGCAGATACAGATGGACAATAGATGGCGGGAACAAAATCAACTCTTGGGTGTGTTGATTGAGCACTTTACATACCAGCAGGACACTGCCTCCAGCCTATCATCTGTGGCCAGCACTCCAGCAGAAACATCTGAATCTTCACAAACCAGGAGAACAAGGAAATCCACTACAGTCACCTCAGCTCCCTCATCCAAGAAGCCTAAAAATAAACAAATATTCTTATAGTTCACCATAAATCTTGTCCTCAGTTATTTACCATATAATTGTCATCCACATCCATGTGAGGGGTGTTTTAGTACACTAATATTGTTAAAACATATAATAAGGCCTGTGTGGAAATGGCCCAAAAAAGGTAATATTATCATGTTTATGACATATTCATGTTCTATAAACCACATCACATAGTTGTGTATGAAGGGTACATATAGTAATATTCACTTATAAGATGTAAATCAAGGTTTCTCACATCTAATAGAAATTGACACATGGGCAGGGATAGGCACGAGCCAAGGCTGTGGCGGACATTTTCTAAAGTAAAGACCTTTAGTGAAGGACACCAAGGTACATTTACAATTAAAACTATTATTTTATAGTGCTGAATTTTATTATACTGATGCAGATACCACTGATCCTATAACCATCCTTGTCTGGCTATACACATGTGCCAGTGTCACTTATGTGTCTTTGTATAGAGCTGGGTGTTATTATACAGATGCAGAAGATACACATCCAGTATTTCACTCAGGCTTTATTTATTCCATAACTTATCACCCAATATTGCTAGCAGTCTCTTGACAAGCCACTAATTTTATTCTCACTAAATATTTTCCCTTTCCTATTATTTAATCAGAAAGAAAAGATTTATCAAGGTTATGATTCACAACCTTACTATATCTTTTCTTTCTATTTAAATACTACTTATAATAAACCTCAGGTACTGGTTAAAGTGCTTTACCTTTGCATATAAAGCTCCAGGGACACAGTGGCAGCTTGCTTCTTGAATCTTCCCTCTCTCTCTGTCTCACTCAGAGTAATTTTCTGGTACTAAGCAGCATCATGTGTGAGTGGCCCCAACCCTGCAAAACGTGGCGCCGCATGTGTTAAGGAGGAGTCAGGACCAGTATTCATCTGTCTTACTCCTCCCTCCCCACAGCAAAATGGGCGGCGGACACTGCAAGGGCCAGTCACGGACACCAGTGTCCGTGTACGGACACCTTGCCTATCCCTGCACATGGGTATATATATATATATATATATATATATATATATATATATATATATATATATATATATATATATATATATATATATATATATATATATATATATATATATATATATATATATATATATATATAAAATAATGTATTTACAGAAGGTGTGAACATAAGGTATAAACATCCATTTTCATTCTTCTTAATGATAGTCAATAAATCATAGTGACCTAAACATGAATTAAACTAATGAGATATTTTCAGTAATTAGGGTGGTTAAGGGAAGGGGGTGGGATGTAGTACTTTCACTTACATGCAGTGGAACTCCGCAGTATGTAATTCTATGACCAGCTGCAGCAGGGGCAGCACCATGACCAGGGACCTCAGCAGCAACTATAGAATCAGCATGTATAGACAGAACAACAGAGGCTTGTAGGGCTTCCAGCACCCCTTGTGCCCCATGATGCACCCCTTGTGCCCCATGATGCACCCCTTGTGCCCCATGATGCTGCCTCTCTATGGAAAGCAGGGGAAACATGGTGGCTAATGAGGATGTGCATTGGCTGTTTTTTTAGGCTTCCTGTTGAGAGGTTGTGCTGTTTGTGATTGGTTTGACACACTTGTAGGGGCAGGAATAATAAATGCTTGGAAGAGGTTTAACTGTTTGAGATCAAGTGGCTGATATGTATGTTGTTGAGCATGCATTTGTTAGGCTTTCAGAGAGTTACGTTGTTTTTTTAGTCAGTGCAAGGGTTGCTGCGCCTGCAATTTGTGGCGAGATGAGAATGGAGTAGATTTTCTGAATTCTGCGCGCGTAAGTCCTTACGCTGTATATTGAATACCAAATTGCGCGTCTTTCTATGTCAGTCTATGGGTGAAAAAAATACGGGCGAAGGCTGAAATATACGCGTGTAACTTGTATGCTACACCGTATATGTGATACCAAACCCGCGCAAAAAACGGCGTCGCTGGCTTTTGCGGGTGATGCTGCATCGGATGGGGCCCCAAATGTCCTTTTCAGGGCAATGTTTAGCTTAGGTTTATTTAGATAGGTTTTTAAGGGCCATTGGCCGTTTAGTGTAGGCTAGGGGGGGTTATTTTGAGGGGGCTTTTTTATTTTTAAAAGGGCTATTAGATTAGGAGTAATTCGTTTTTATTTTTGATAATTTTGTTTTTAATTTTTTGTAATTTAGTAAATTGTATTTTATTAATTTAATTTATTTCATTTTATTGTAATGTTAGTTTTTAGTGTAAGGCAGGTTAGGTTTTATTTTACAGGTAACTTTGTATTTATTTTAACTAGGTAGTTATTAAATAGTTAATAACTATTTACTAACTAGTCTTCCTAGTTAAAATAAATATAAATTTACCTGTGAAATAAAAAATAAAACCTAAGATAGTTACAATATAACTATTAGTTATATTGTAGCTAGCTTAGGTTTTTTTTACAGGTATGTATTAATTTTTAAATAGGAATTATTTAGATAATCATTGTAAGGTTTATTTAGGTTTTTTTAATTATATTTAAGTTATGGGGTGTTAGGCTTAGGGTTACGTTAGGGTAGGGTTAGACTTAGGGTTAGGGTTATGTTAGGGTTAGGATTAGGGGATAATATATTTATGTAGAGTTAGTGATGTGGGAGGTCAGAGGTTTAGGGGTAAATAATTTATTTTAGTATATTTCGTTGTGGGGGCTTGCGGTTTAGTGGTTAATAGGTTTATTATAGCGGCGGTGTGGGCGGACGCAGATTAGGGGTTAATAATTTTATTTTAGTGTTTGCGATGCGGGAGGGCGGCGGTTTAGGGTTTAATAGGTTTATTATAGTGGCGACGATGTCAGGGAGCAGCAGAATAGGGGTTGATAACTTTTTTTAGTAGCGGCGATGTCCAGAGCGGCAGATTAGGGTTTAATCATTTTATTTTAGTGTTTGCGATGCGGGAGGGCCTCGGTTTAGGGGTTAATAGGTAGTTTATGGGTGTTTAGTGTACTTTGTAGCAGTTTAGTTATGAGTTTTATGGTACAGATTTGTAACGTAAAACTCATAACTACTGACTTTAGATGGCAGTACGGATCTTGTCAGGACTTTTTTTAAAGTGCGGTACTGACGTTGCGTGACGGCCAAAAAGGTGTGCAGTACACCTATACCTACAAGACTTGTAATACTGGCATTAGGGAAAAAGCAGCGTTATGAAGCATAACGATGCTTTTTCATTCATAACGCAAAACTCGTAATCTAACTGTTTGTTAATTGCTGATATACTACAAGCCTCAATGGCACTCTAAACAGCAGCTTCAGTATTTAAAATGCTGGTGCACTGGAAATATCTAGCTTTGCTTCACATGCACGTGCAGAGAAAAATATTAACACTAGAAGCATTTTTGCTAATACATGTGTATTGCAAATATGTTTCTATACAAAGATGTAATTCATCTATGTGTATTTAAATATTGACCGCAATAACCAAGGTGAGGGGAGCTAAAGGTATAATTGGTGGTGATTGTATGTTACTGTGTAACCTAAATAAAAGTTTATGCTTAAGCGTTATGGTTGAAAAAATAATATATTTATTTTAAAACACTTTAAAACATGTGCATAATAAAAGTATAGAGCTCTATTACTTTAAGACATATAAAACAATATACAATATACAATTTGTAATAACAATAATTGAAGATTGAAAATAGTTGCTAAAGTATTGTACACTTATTTGCTTGCTTAAATATTGTACACTTTTTGCTTGCTTCTGTGGTCTATACGGTCTTTTTTGAGGCTTTAAAAGTTTAGTATTAATGTTCTTCTAGTACTCACGATTTTGTCTTGAGTGTAAAAGGCTTTTTAGCTTTATGGGGTTATAAAAAACCGTTGTGGAGGCAATATACGTTTGGAGTAAATACAGCCTTGAAGTTGACAATCTTGCTTTTTGTAGCTTTGGAGATTATTATGAACAAGCTGTTGATTTGTTTCTATTTCCTTTGTTAGGCTGATACAATGTATATCTCCAATTTGTTGTGCTAGATAAATCTTAGCCGTTTTAACGCTGTTAAGGTGTTTTAATTTAAATTGAATTATCCGTTGGTCTCTGAGACTGTATACCCTATTTTGTGCTAGTATGCTATTCAGGGTTTGCAGGAGTCTCTAAGAGGCTTGTAGCGTTTGAAAATTCCTCAATCTTTAGCAGGAGTTTGTTTGCGAATTACCGTTGGTCTCTGAGACTGTTTACCCTTAAGATTTTGCTTGAGGTTGTTCAGGGTTTGCAGGAGTCTCTAAGAGGCAGTTCTGTCTGTTGTCCGGTGGTTTTCTTCTTTTGCGCTTATTATTTCAAGCGCTAGATAGAGCTGGATCCGTTGAAGGGAAGATAGTTCTTGTCCCACAGTGTGGGCATAGACTGTCAAAGAGTGTGCACCCTCTTTGACAGTCTATGCCCACACTGTGGGACAAGAACTATCTTCCCTTCAACGGATCCAGCTCTATCTAGCGCTTGAAATAATAAGCGCAAAAGAAGAAAACCACCGGACAACAGACAGAACTGCCTCTTAGAGACTCCTGCAAACCCTGAACAACCTCAAGCAAAATCTTAAGGGTAAACAGTCTCAGAGACCAACGGTAATTCGCAAACAAACTCCTGCTAAAGATTGAGGAATTTTCAAACGCTACAAGCCTCTTAGAGACTCCTGCAAACCCTGAATAGCATACTAGCACAAAATAGGGTATACAGTCTCAGAGACCAACGGATAATTCAATTTAAATTAAAACACCTTAACAGCGTTAAAACGGCTAAGATTTATCTAGCACAACAAATTGGAGATATACATTGTATCAGCCTAACAAAGGAAATAGAAACAAATCAACAGCTTGTTCATAATAATCTCCAAAGCTACAAAAAGCAAGATTGTCAACTTCAAGGCTGTATTTACTCCAAACGTATATTGCCTCCACAACGGTTTTTTATAACCCCATAAAGCTAAAAAGCCTTTTACACTCAAGACAAAATCGTGAGTACTAGAAGAACATTAATACTAAACTTTTAAAGCCTCAAAAAAGACCGTATAGACCACAGAAGCAAGCAAAAAGTGTACAATATTTAAGCAAGCAAATAAGTGTACAATACTTTAGCAACTATTTTCAATCTTCAATTATTGTTATTACAAATTGTATATTGTATATTGTTTTATATGTCTTAAAGTAATAGAGCTCTATACTTTTATTATGCACATGTTTTAAAGTGTTTTAAAATAAATATATTATTTTTTCAACCATAACGCTTAAGCATAAACTTTTATTTAGGTTACACAGTAACATACAATCACCACCAATTATACCTTTAGCTCCCCTCACCTTGGTTATTGCGCTTCATTTTTCGACAGTTGTTTGAAGGAACAACTGTCACACTTGTAGGGTTTAGAGCGTGGTTATATTAACCAATTTTTCCCAACATTAACACTCACCAGGTGCACTCACTCTAAACTTGTTTTTCACAAATTATTTAAATATTGACCGGAATGTCCTTTAATGATAGTGCTATCAAATAGGCACACTTTTTACAAATATCCAGCACTAATCCACCTTTAAGGGGACATGAAACCTAATTTTTTTTCTTTTATGATTCCGATAGAGCATTTAATATTAACCCCATAAAGGGACAGTCTATTCCTGAATTTTTATTGTTTTAAAAGATAGATAATCCCTTTATTACCCATTCCCTAGTTTTGTATAACCAACACAGTTATAATAATATACTTTTTACCTCTGTGATTATCTTGTATCTAAGCCTCTGCAAACTGCCCCCTTATTTCAGTTCTTTTGACAGACTTGCATTTTAGCCAATCAGTGCTGGCTCCTTGGAACTCCACGTGCGTGAGCATAGTGTTATCTATATGACACACATGAACTAACACTCTCTAGTGGTGAAAAACTGTCAAAATGCCCTGAGAGAAGAGGCGGCCTTCAAGGGCTTAGAAATTAGCATATGAACCTCATAGGTTAAGCTTTCAACTAAGAATACCAAGAGAACAAAGCAAAATTGGTGATTAAAGTAAATTGGAAAATTGTAAAATTACATTCTCTATCTGAATCATGAAAGTTTATTTTGGACTAGACTGTCTCTTTAAAGGGGCATAAAACCAAAAAAAAATTTCACGATTCAGATAGAGCACACAATTTTAAACAGCTTTCCAATTTACTTCTGTTATCAAATTTTCTTAGTTTTCTTGTTATCCTTTGTTGAAAAGCAAGGATGTAAGCTCAAGAGTGTGCACGTGTCTGCAGCACTATGAGGCAGCGGTTTTGCAACATTATACATTATCAGGGGCACTAGATGGCAGCACTATTTCCTGTCATGTAATGCTTTAAGCACATGCACACTACCTACCTAGGTATCTCTTTAACAAAGAATAGCATGAGAAGGTAGCAAATTTGATAATATAAGTAAATTGGAAACTTTTATTTAAATTTTATTCTCTATCTGAATAATAAAATAAATATTTTGGGTTTATTGTCCCTTTAACAACCACAACATACCCTGCATGTCGCTGGTCGTTAAGAGTTTTACAGGTTATAGAAGCGCGGGTCCCGCCGCTGGTGGCAAATCCGCAAAATCAAAATCGCAATCCACATTAAAAAGATCAGCGATGTACAGGTACAGCGATGTACGTCGCTTTTAAGGGGGTTAAACAACTTTCCAATTTACTTCTAATATCAATTTGCTTCATTCTCTTGGTATCATTTATTGAACAAGCACCAAAGCACTTCTGTGAGATAGCTATTAGAAGATATAAGCAAGCCAATGAAAAGAGTAAAATACAGCAATCATTACAAAATACATTTATAATATATTATTTTGTGACACAGTACAGGAATATTGTATAATATCCTCTGCACATACGTTACTCTTTATTTTAGTTACATTCACATATTTGAATTGGATTTTATTAAAGGTTATGAGTTTTAATAATCAAGCAGTCTTACAGAGTCTGGGCACAGGGTGCTAATAATATCTCTCTAGTGTGCAGCTCTTTTCCATTATTTGTAATGTAATATGCACAGCACCACTCCATAATAAAAAATATGTAAAATGTTACTAATAAATATAGTGTAGTGGCGGCGACGTTGGGGGTGGCAGATTAGGGGTTAATAAATGTAGGTAGGTGGCGGCGATGTTAGGGGCAGCAGATTAGGGGTTAATAATATTTAACTAATGTTTGCGAGGCGGGAGTGCGGCGGTTTAGGGGTTAATATGTTTATTATAGTGGCGGTGATGTCGGGAGCGGCAGATTAGGGGTTAATAATTTTATTTTAGTGTTTGCGATGCGGGAGGGCCTCGATTTAGGGGTTAATAGGTAGTTTATGGGTGTTAGTGTACTTTTTAGCACTTTAGTTATGAGTTGTATGCTATAGCGTTGTAGTGTAAAGCTCATAACTACTGACTTTAAAATGCGTTACGAATCTTGCGGGATAGGCTGTACCACTCACTTTTTGGCCTAAAGAAAAAAGCTTGTAATACCGGCGCTATGGAAGTCCCATTGAAAATAGACTTTACGCAAATTGCGTAAGTTGATTTGTGGTAAGGCCAAAAAGTGTGCGGGACAGCTGTACCTACAAGACTCGTAATAGCAGCGGTAGTAAAAAAGCAGCGTTATGAGGCTTAACGCTGCTTTTTTACTCATAACGCAAGACTCGTAATCTAGCCAATTGCTATTTTACCTGCTCTCATCCAATGTAATCCTGAAAATATGGCCTATTAGGGAGACCTGCGAGCAGTGAGATAGAGAGATTACCTTAACAGTGCAATTGATAGTGTATGTACTATTAAAAATGATAACCAAGGCTCAGTAATACAAACATTGCATTTCCTATTATTATGAATGAGCCTGTCATTTTTGCTGAAGAATATCCCTTTTACTATCGCTAACAGCAATTTCTATTACATTTACTTTTGCACAAAACAAGTTATACACATCAAAAGTCATTACAAATTCATTAGAACTCACAAAAATTAACATTCATCATTTTTGTTAATTATGACAATCTAAACACAAAGGATTTGAAAATAAACAACTCTACTGTCAGACAGAAAACATAATTAAACCTATTTAAAAAAGAATTTGTCACATTTTTGCTAATATATTCAAAAGGTACATCTGTGAACTAATTGTTAGCAATCTGCATGATTTGAAACGTAAACTTCCAGCCATTTTCTTTCTCCACCCAAGGGCTGCATCACAAACAAAAAATAATAAAAAATGTTAGGTTTTTTTATTCCCAGTTGAGTAAAACTTCAGTAAAATAAGTATATTTGGCCAATGAATTATCATGTTGTGTCACATGTTTTAGATATCTGGAGGCAAAGATCATAGATTTCAATTTTTATTCACTTTATTCATGCTTTTCAATTTTATTTTACTATATTCATGTTATTTTTCATTTCTGCCTCAGGGGGGCATGTGAACAAAGCTAATGGAATCAGAAAGCAGCTGTTGGCTTGGAAATCTTTACTCAGATTTGGTTACCTAAAAATATTTTTTGTTTTCCTTTTTTTAAATGTTTCCTTTTCTGCATATTATGGGCTAGATTACAAGTGGTGCGTTATCTAGCGCTTTCACATTAGCTAAAAGTAAGTTTTTTTACGAGCTGAGGGTAGCGTGCATATTACAAGTTGAAAGTAAAAGGTTTGTGCGGAAGTGAAACATTGCGGTTGCTAACAAAAGGACTTACCACAACCACGTTAATTTATTCTTCTCATAGCTTTCAATGTTAAACAAAGAAGGAAAAATCTCACTTATCGCTCGCGCAATAACCCGACAGGAGTTATTAATATTTCACATTCCTGTTCTCATACAGAAAAATGTTTTTAATGTAAACATATTTTCAAATAGATATATATAGATATCTATTTCACATTAACATCATCAGATATATATTGAAATGTATATTTAATACTAAAAAATAAATAAAAATCTATGTGAAGTACATAGGAATGTAAATTATGTGTAACGCACTTCATGTTTCTCGCTTTAGGTCTAACGTGGTGTCAGGTTAGCACACATGAAGAATTAGTCATCTTAAAGCATGTTCTTGAAAAATTAAATATTAAAAATTATTATAGATACTGTAAATAATGTATATATATATTCTATGGATTAAAGGTGTTGTTTGTGTTCTGCGATGTTTTTTTCAGAATCCTTATTTAAAAGTATTTCTATATTAAGTCTTAATTATTAGTAAACCAGCTGCTTAATTCTGAATCCCATTACCATCAGTCGGAAAGATTCATATATGTAGTATAATTGGTTGGATATAGTGTAGTATTGTTGTTATAAAAATAAACAAAAAACTTAAAGGTAATATTTGCACGCTCACCTTTCTGAAACTCAACGTGAGGTACAGTGATAGTCCAGGGAGGGAATGTTGTTCTCTTGTTCATCACTCTGGAATCTTGTTGTTTAATTGATCATGTATTTGTAGTGCTAAGTCTTTATACTGCAATCCCGTTTAGCCAGATTGAGTTATTAAATCCTCAGCCCAATTTTCCTACTGAAATTATTTATTTATTTGGATTTAAAGTAAGTTTAAAAATCGAAGGATTTTTGTCATTAGTGACGTCACTTTCAGGTTTCCAGGCGGACTACATTCGGTTTTGCGAACAAGCAAATTGGAATTCAATACTGCTTCACTAGACCACCAGGGAAGGAACCCTTTCCATACCTAGGATTTACACTTTTTTTTTCAAAGCACATAAAGATTTTTTTAGGTAAACTGATTTATTTAACCACTTACATTTTTAAGCATAATTTTAAGTAAGGCTTAAAGGGACAGTCTACTCTAAAATTGTAATTGTTTAAAAAGATAGATAATCTATTTATTACCCATTCCCCAGTTTTGCATAACCAGCAGGGATATATTAATATACTTTTTACCTCTGTAATTACTTTGTATCTAAGCCTCTGCAGACTGCCCCCTTATCTCAGTGCTATTTACAGACTTCCATTTACCAATCAGTGCTGACTCATGAATAACTTGATGGACGTGAGCACAATGTTATCTATATTGCACACATGAACTAGCAGTGTCTTGCCGTAAAAAGCTATAAAAATGCACTGAGATAAGAGGCGGTTTGTATTGACTTAGAAAACAGGCAGACATTTAGAGGTTTAAGGGTTATTAAGTGAATCAATATAACAATGTTGGTTGTGCAAAGCTGGAGAATGGGTAGAAAAGGTGTTACCTATCTTTTTAAAAAATTAAACATTTTGGAGTTTAACACACACACACACACACACATATAAAAAAAAAAAAATATATATATATATATATATATATATATATATATATATATATATATATATATATATATATATATATATAATTATATATATATATATATAAACACAGAGAAAGTCCAGCACTCACTTACAAGCTCTCAGCTAAGTTTAAAAGCAAAAATGGAAGGGTTAGTTACTGCATCTGGCCAAATGGGACAAGCCCAGGTACCTCCTCAAGGTCCCTTCCGAAACCTGGGTCCCTAAAACAGCCACACAATGCAAGCTCTCAATTCAACAAACTGGGAACAAGTGAAGGGTGCACAGGCTTATGTAATCACCCTAGACATATACAAAACACGGAAGGGGACTGCACTCTCAGATTGAACTGGGTACACATCCCATGATCCTGCAACATGCTCAGCCCTGGGTGTTCACTGGCACTCACAGTGGGACAAGCCCAGGTACCTTGTCAAGGTCCCTTCCAAAACCTGGGTCCATAAAACAGCCACACAAGGCCTGTCTTGCACCCAGGCCTGTCTGGGGTTAACTGCCTGTGACTCTGGGGACAGCACAGCTTCCTATGAGTGCCAGTGAGCACCCAGGGATGAGGATGTTGCAGGGTCATGGGATGTGTACCCAGTCCAGTCTGAGAGTGTAGTCCCCTTCCGTGTTTTGTTTATCTCTAGGGTGATTACATAAGCCTGTGCACCCTTCACTTATTCCCAGTTTGTTGGATTGAGAACTTGCATTGTGTGGCTGTTTTAGGGACCCAGGTTTTGGAAGGGACCTTGATGAGGTACCTGGGCTTCTCCCATTTGGCCAGATGCTGTAACTAACCCATCCATTTTTGCTTTCAATCTTAGCTGAGAGCTTGTAAGTGAGTGCTGGACTATCTCAGTGTGTTGTATTACATTTGTTTTGTAATTTTCCCTATGGGCCTTGCACCCAGGCCTGCCTGGGGTTAACTGCCTGTGACTCTGGGGACAGCACAGCTTTCTGTGAGTGCCAGTGAACAAACAGGGCTGAACATGTTGCAGGGTCACAGGATGTGTACCCAGCCCAGTCTGAGAGTGCAGTCCCCTTCCGTGTTTTGTATATGTCTACGGTAAATACATAAGCCTGTGCTCCCTTCATTTGTTCCCAGTTTGTTGGATTGAGAGCTTGCATTGTGTGGCTGTTTTAAGGACCCAGGTTTTGGAAGGGACTTTGAGGAGGTAAACTGGGATTGTCCCATTTGTTCAGATGCGGTAACTAACCCTTCCATTTTGCTTTTAATCATAGCTTGTGAGTGCTGGACTTTCTCTGTGTGTTGTATTAATTTGTTTTGTAATTTTCCCTATGGGCCTTGCACCCAGGCCTGTCTGGGGTTAACTGCCTGTGACTCTGGGAGCAGCACAGCTTCCTGTGAGCACCATGGGATGTGTACCGAGTCCAGTCTGAGAGTGCAGTCCCCTTTTGTGTTATATATATATATATATATATATATATATATATATATATATATATATATATATATACAGAGCTGAAATTCAAAGTCCTAATAGCCAGGAATAAATGTTACGCGCCACTTCTAATCACCTCCACAGCCATTACTTTACCCACTCTTTATACATATGTTTAGCCATTGTGAAATATTTTGTAATATTGTTTTTATTTTATACCATAATAAATTAAATAGTGCTACATACAGTAATAAATTAACAAAATAAGTTCATAGCAGTTAGAAACATCAACTAGGAGTTCTGGTGAATATAACAGCTGGATAGAAAAAGGAAATTGTTGAATGTAGAGAGTGCAGAGAGTGCTGACAGTCATGGAAGGTCATAGCAGACCTGAAGATTATTTTTTTTAATAATTATCATCTCTCTCTTCTTGTTCTTAACTATCTTTTTCAACTCCCTCCTCTCTTCAATCTCTCTTTTTTACTCTATCCCTTCTCTTTTAGGCCGTATCTTCTCTTTACACTTTCTTTCCCCTCTCTCAAAACTTTTCACTCTTTTTTTTCTCCATTCTCTCTTAACTCTACCTTCTGCTCCACTTTCACTTTTCCTCTGCAATCTCTCTCTCTGCCCCGTTTACCCTCTAAGAAGTAACAGTCTAAGCACTAATGGGGTCCCTACAGCCCTAGAGGAATAACACATCCTTGTACTTTCATGAATATATAATATCCCTTTGAGATAATAGTTTTAGCACATAGCCCAAAATGTGTTTGCCAGTGCTGCAATAGGAATGTACATTCTTCAAATACATTGTGCCAACTTTGCTACTTACAACATACCACCAGCCTTCAGACTTAACATTCACTAACTTTCACTCGCCACTGTTAAATTTCCACCCGCCAATGGCTAGTGGGCTAGTGGAAATTATGAGCCTTGTATTATATATATATATATATATATATATATATATATATATATATATATATATATATATATATATATATAATACATAGCCGGTAACCCAGCACTCCTTCCACACAGGTGTAATTACCGCCTGGATGCTATCCTCATATAAATATGTAGAAATGTATTGATGTAGGAGGGCACTCACAGGACTTGTATTGAAGGAAAGAACAGTGCAATTTTATTTCCAAATTTGTTTCACATTAATTTTAAATGTCGACATTTTGACCCATTCATGGGCCTTCTTCAAGACAATTATGATCTGTAAAAAATACAAAATATACAAATGGAATCTAGGTGGACAATACAACATACAAAATACAAAACACATAATAAAAGTTGATTACAAAAGTGACAACCCTTCACCACAGAAAAAAGCATGCTAGCTCACACCTGAGCTAATCATATTAAAAACCAAGGAAAGAAGAAAAGGTCAAATTTCTCTCACACTGTAGCCCCAATCACAGCTACCATTAACCACATCATACATGAGGCACAACTCTCACTATAAACAATAGTTCATAAGTACTAGCTGTATAGATGATCCCACAACTACTCATGCTAGACCAGTACCAGCTAAAAAAATATGACCAACTCAACCAGTCATAAAACATGTGAAATCGCATATGTGTGCATAACCACAACAAATCTCATCACTTCTCACTCCTACATATGGAGAAGGCTTAAGGCTCATTTTGGGCCGATGGCTCTCTGATCTAAGTAGCTCTCTGTTACAAGTAGCAAGAGTTAGCACACTGGACCAATATTCATGATTCTAATCCTATTTCATCTCATCTCTCTACAGGTATGTCTTCCTGCTTCTGCCTAACTGACTGCTTTTAATAGCCCCTTTAATTTCTGCTAGACTCCTCTGGTATGTCTTCCTGCTTCTGCCTAACTGACTGCTTTTAAACACCCCTTTAATTTCTGCTAGACTCCTCTGGTATGTCTTCCTGCTTCTGCCTAACTGACTGCTTTTAATAGCCCCTTTAATTTCTGCTAGACTCCTCTGGTATGTCTTCCTGCTTCTGCATAACTGACTGCTTTTAAACGCCCCTTTAATTTCTGCTAGACTCCTCTGGTATGTCTTCCTGCTTCTGCCTAACTGACTGCTTTTAAACGCCCCTTTAATTTCTGCTAGACTTCTCTGGTATGTCTTCCTGCTTCTGCCTAACTGACTGCTTTTAAACACCCCTTTAATTTCTGCTAGACTCCTCTGGTATGTCTTCCTGCTTCTGCCTAACTGACTGCTTTTAAACGCCCCTTTAATTTCTGCTAGACTCCTCTGGTAACCATTTCCTCTGTCTCCATTTTGTCTGCCTGTAATCATTTTATCTTATATTGTCTAAACTTATTCAGCCTTTCACCCCACTCCCTCTCTAATTTGCAAGTGTGTAATTCCTGCTAGCTAAAACTGCCTGTAACAGCTGCCTAGAATCATTTCATCACTTCTCACTCCTACATATGGAGAAGGCTTAAGGCTCATTTTGGGCCGATGGCTCTCTGATCTAAGTAGCTCTCTGTTACAAGTAGCAAGAGTTAGCACACTGGAGGTTGAAACTGCAGACCAGCTAACAGGTAAACTTAATAACTATACTTCTACACAATGCTTTCTATGCCTTTTCTGCTCTCTCTGTCTTCCCTTCTCCTAAAAATCACTGCATGTCCCTATAACAACAATCCCCACACTATCCATATCTCCCCCTCCCTTCTCTCATCCCCTATGCTGTCCTCTCATGAACTACTTTGTTTCCTTAGAAACTCTTCCCCCTCTAACTCTCCTGTGTCTAATCATTACCGCTCCTACAAATCTCACTCTCACCTTCTGTCTCTCTCACTGCTACTACTGCTTGCTGCTGGTGATGTCTCTCCTAACCCTGGCCCTGCAACAATCTCCACACTTTTACACTCTCGCTCCATCTCCCACTGCAAAAATCCTAGGTCATGCAATACCAACAATCTCATCTCAATTAACACACAGCGCCTAACCCCTCCCTTTTCTTGTGCCCTCTGGAATGCTCGCTCCGTCTGTAACAAGCTTACAACTGTTCACGACCTGTTTGTTTCCAACGCTTTCAACCTCTTAGCTATTACTGAAACCTGGCTATCTTCCTCTGACACTGCTTCAATTGCTGCTCTCACACATGGTGGTCTTCACTTTAGTCACA
Organism: Bombina bombina; assembly: GCF_027579735.1. Lineage (NCBI taxonomy): Eukaryota > Metazoa > Chordata > Amphibia > Anura > Bombinatoridae > Bombina > Bombina bombina. Next base: position 511,594,776 of record NC_069502.1, read on the forward strand.
CACCTAGGCCAGGTGAGAGACACGGTGGCGGTGTTGGCATTTTACTCTCCCCCTCCTGCTCCTATCAGTACCTATCCCCATTTCCATCTCTCTCCTTTTCTTCCTTTGAAGTCCACTGCATTCGCCTGTTCTCCCCTCTCTCTCTCAGAGTGGCAGTTATCTATCGCCCCCCTGGACCAACTTCCCAATTCCTTGACAACTTTGCTGCCTGGCTTCCTTACTTTCTCTCCACAAATACACCTGCCCTAATTCTAGGGGACTTCAACATCCCCATTGACAACCCATCTGCCCCTGCTGCCTCTAAACTTCTCTCACTCACTAACTCCTTCGTACTCTCACAACCCACCCTATTCCCTACCCACCGCGAAGGACACTCAATTGATCTGGTATTCTCCTATCTCTGCTCTCTCTCTAATGTTGCATGTCGCCCATTTCCCATCTCAGACCACCATCTGCTCACCTTTAATCCTAATATAGATACTAAACCTACTTCCCCCTCTCGCCCCCGCACCAGCAGAAATCTGCACACTGTGGACACTCCCCAACTCTCCAATCTTATTCAACTACGCCTCCCCCACACTTCCAGGATATCCTGCCCTGACCTTGCTATAACCCACTATAACAATACTCTCTCTGCTGCACTTGACACTCTCGCTCCACCCCAACCTCGCAAAGCCCCACGTCGTCAGCTCCAACCCTGGCACTCCCAACAAACGCGTCACCTACAAAAATGCTCCCGCACTGCTGAGCGTGCCTGGAGGAAATCCCGCTCTGAACATGATTTCATGCACTATAAGTTCATTCTCTACTCTTACACCTCTGCCCACTTGACCCTATTCCTTCACATCTAATCCCTCCTCTGTCTACCACCCTCACTACGGCTCTTACTCACATATTTAACCTATCCCTTTCTACCGGCTCATTCCCTGCCTCCTTCAAACATGCGAAGGTCACCCCCATCCTCAAAAAACCCTCCCTCGACCCTAACTCCCCTGCAAACTACCGCCCCATATCACTGCTCCCACTAGCTTCAAAACTCATCGAAAAACTAGTTTTCAATCGCCTAACCCACTTCCTGTCCTCCAACTCATTGCTCGACCCCCTGCATCTGGCTTCCGTCCCCAACACTCAACTGAAACTGCCCTCACCAAGGTTACTAACGATCTCCTTTCTGCTAAAAACAAAGGCTACTACTCTATACTCATCTTACTTGACCTATCTGCTGCCTTTGACACTGTTGACCATCCCCTTCTCCTACAGTCTCTCAGTTCTCTTGGTCTCTGTGACACTGCCCTCTTGTGGATTCACTCTTATCTCTCTAACAGATCCTTCTCAATCTCTTTTGCTGGTGACTCCTCCTCTCTATTGCCCCTGTCTGTTGGAGTACCTCAAGGCTCTGTCCTGGGTCCTCTACTCTTCTCTATTTACACTTCTTCACTGGGTAAACTTGTCAACAGCTATGGCTTCAGCTATCACCTCTATGCTGATGATACCCAGATCTACCTTTCCACCCCTGCACTCTCTCCTTCTGTCAACTCTCACATCAGTGACTGCTTATCTGGCATTTCCTCCTGGATGGCCTCTCACCACCTAAAAATAAATATGTCCAAGACCGAACTACTTCTAATTCCCCCCTCTAGCTCCACTCCAGTCTCTAATTTTTCTATCACTGTTGGCGGCACCACTATCTCCCCATCACCCCAAGTCCGCTGCCTCAGAGTCATGCTTGACTCAAATCTGTCCTTCATTCCCCACATCCAACTGCTCTCTTCATCCTGCCGCAACCACCTACGCAATATCTCCAAAATTCGCCCATTTCTGAGTGCTGAAACTACCAAACAGCTCATCCACTCCCTGGTAATTTCCCGACTTGACTACTGTAACAACTTACTAACTGGCCTCCCTCTCTCCCCTCCAATCCGTCCTAAATGCCTCTGCCAGACTAATCCACCTCTCTCGACGCTCTGTTTCTGCTGCGCCTCTCTGTGAGTCCCTTCACTGGCTCCCCATTCACAACAGAGTTAAATTCAAAATTCTCACCCTGACCTACAAAGCCCTCACCAATGCTGCCCCACCCTACCTGTCCTCACTCATCAACAAATATACTCCTGCCCGTCCCCTAAGATCCAACAACGACCTGCTTCTTGCATCCTCTACCATCACCTCCTCTCATTCTAGACTACAGGACTTCTCTCGTGCGGCACCAACCCTCTGGAACGCACTTCCTCGAGATGTCAGACTTGCCCCTAACCTCTCCTCCTTTAAACGTTCCCTAAAGACCTTTCTGTTCAGGGAAGCTTATCACCCGACTTATTAACAAACTAACCAATTAACCAACAGTTGCCCTCTATCTCCTCACTAATATCATTCCAACCTGTTGGCGCTTTATAAATAAAGAATAATAATAATAATAACCATACACCCAAACATTACATGGTCACCATCATAGGGTAAAAGCTCCTGCTTCACACACCCCATGTATAAGAAAATAGAACGTGCTCATGTCCTTCACAGGGTAAACAGCATGTCTACACCATTCATAGAATCTTAAAAATGCAGAGACTTCATAAGGCATGTAAGCCACCCATATAATCTCAGAACACATATGAAGAGAGCAGAATGTGATCAATCACACAAGTACCGCCCAGCATATAGCCCCTTTGCCGACAGCCCATAATCGGATTCAATAACCCTAATTCAAGGCTGACATTCTAACTTAACAATACACATAAGTGGAAATAAAAATAAGACAGATCGAAGACATACTTCTAACCAAATTATCCCTGAACTAATACCCACAACCTACAAACAAATCAACCTAACCTAATCAGGGAAATAACAAACTAGTTTGCATAACATATCAGAGCCATATCAGTGGCTAACAAGGTACGGTAAACCCGAAAAAACAATGCAAAACTTACTATTGTAATGCAGCATGCATTACTCAAATGGCGTACAAGCCGGACTCCCAACTGTAAGCAACAGCCAATCATCAGGGCGCATGAACACACACCCATAAACCAGAGAGCCCCATATGAGCGCAACCCGTACACCCCCCTGGTTAGGCGATAACTTCATAACAATCCCAATTATACAGGGAAATACTGGAACAAAAATACACACTCAGGATAAACGATGCTCAGCCCCTGTATGGTATTAATACACAGTCTAAAACATACAATTAATGTATAACGGCTGCCCCAAGGTACGTTACCAATACAAAATTATAAAACTGTAGTGTCACCTAGCAGAGAATGCATGGAGCATACCTAACACCATCTCAGCCAGCCCAAAATAGTAAGACAATTCCGTGCAACAAATAGAGCCCATCTTAGCGGACCATATGGTACGATGTAGCGCCCAAGGCGAAGCACAGACCATTGCAGTGGCAAAATAGTGTCTAACAACAAAGACAAAACCATAGTACAATAATGGGGTTACAGACCCCCATACGGTGTCACCTATATTAAGTCTCATATAGTGCCATCCAACAGGCATAACCCTCTGGAGCAAGGCAAAAGGGTGGACAATTAGTCACAATGAATAGCGACAAATACACCTAACATCCTGTACTGACCACAAACAGAATAACCAACTAAGGGTGACATCAGATGTTAACAGGTGTAATCCCTTACAAACCACTGGCACCGTCTAATAGGCTGAAATCCCAACCCAGTGCAGGAAATACTATAGGTACACTATTGCCACTCATACCCATCTAAACCACAACCAACCTGTCCGCAAGACCATGAAGGATAACCAAACCACTAGAAAGTCACCCATTATAGACACAGGACAAAGGCATTACCTTAATAAGGATCAGGGGATCAAAACCTGTAACTACCACAGCTAAATACTGAAAGAATGGGGACCCCTCCGAATCAAGGGAACACAACAGTGAGGCCTCTAACAAATTACTGTATAACAAAAGGAATGTCCATTAATGACAGGGAATACCCAAATAATGGCAAAGACAGAAAACCAAACAAGGCCACAGTCCATTCTCATATGTGGCACTATTTGAGAGAAATGATATATGCCTAAAGGGAACATGGGAACCCAAAGAAAAAAGTGACAAAAGAACAACATAATCAATGCTTGTGATCAGGTATTCATAATGATGGCCCATGCTCAGATGGTATACTTCAATAAAATAGAGCATAGTCAATGCTGGCATTCAGGCCAACTGGAGTAAGAGTGTCCAGCCTGTGTATCCATTGCGCTTCACACTTCAACAGTTCCCGGTTCCTATAAACCACCTCATTTTAAGGGGACCACTCTATCAATCAGCATGGCCCTGAGTGATGAGATGGGGTGTTGTTGTTCGAGAAAGTGCCTTGCCACAGACTGATCCTAGTGTCCCTCTTTAATTGCAGTTCTAATTACACTCTTGGGGTTAGCAAGTCTCTCCCAAAAATTAGTACTGGTCCTGCCAATATAGTAACGTCCACAAGGACAGGACAGGAAATATATCACAAAGTCCGAAGTGCAGGTAAGCCGATGTCTGATCCAATAGGTCTTAGTTGTTCCTGGATGGTGGGATTTCTCTCTCTTACATTTGTAGCAGCCATTTTTTACTTTTTGGAGCCATGTCTTTTCCTTCTTCCAAGGATCAGTCTTCATTAGCAGAGATTTCAGGCTACGGCCACTCCTGTGGAATAACCTCGGAGGTGGCTTATCCTTGAAGGGTAGAGATCTATCACCAATGATCAGGGACCAGTTTCTGTTGATAACCTTTCTCATTTTAGAGGTTGTGGGAGTGTAGCTGGTAATAAAGTGAATCGGGGCTTCCCCCATGTCATTAATCTGTTTCTGCTTTCTTTGGACCAGGCTATTGCAATCATACTGTATCACCTCCTCCAAAATGTCATAAAGTATATTCGGGTTATATCCTCTATTTAGAAACTTCATTCTCATCTCATCGAGTTGCACCATCCTCAGGTCTACTTCAGAATTGTTGTGTATGACCCTCATAAACTGAGATTTCACAATCCCCCTCTTGAATTGTATCAGGTGGTAACTGTTAAACTGTAACAGGGTATTTCTGTCAGTTGGTTTAGAATATAAGGTCATTTTTAACTGACAAGCATTATCAATCTCTGATTTATATATGCATAAGTCCAGAAAGTGTATTTTTTCAGGGTTCATCTCACTCTTGAACAGTGTAGTGGGGCTACAGTGTGAGAGAAATTTGACCTTTTCTTCTTTCCTTGGTTTTTAATATGATTAGCTCAGGTGTGAGCTAGCATGCTTTTTCTGTGGTGAAGGGTTGTCACTGTTGTAATCAACTTTTATTATGTATTTTGTATTTTGTATGTTGTATTGTCCACCTAGATTCCATTTGTATATTTTGTATTTTTTTTCAGATCATAATTGTCTTGAAGAAGGCCCATGAATGGGTTGAAACGTTGACATTTAAAATAAATGTGAAACAAATTTGGAAATAAAATTGCACTGTTCTTTACTTCAATACAAGTCCTGTGAGTGCCCTCCTATATCAATACATATATATATATATATATATATATATATATATATATATACTTTACAAATAAAGACCTAATAGAAATTCTAAGACCTAAAATGGACACCTCATACTTTCTAAATGAGTTAGAGGTAATCAAGCATATACTGATACTGTAGGTCCAGACTAATTAAATATTTGGAAAACGTTTATACTTTTGTATTCCTTTCCTTACTATTTTATAAACTTACTTTGCATCCAAATAAATAATAAATAATTTCAATTAAAAAATTGGGCTGAGGATTTAATAACTCATTATGGCTAAAAATGATTGCAGTATAAAGACTTAGCCCTAAAAATACATAATCAATTACACAAGATTCCAGTGCGGTGAACAAGGGAACAATATTCCCTTACCTGGACTATCACTATACCACATAATGTTGAGGTTAACCAAGGTGAGCGTGCAAATATAACCTATGAGTTTTTTTGTTTATTTTTGTAACAACAATACTACGCTATATCCATATTTATATGTTGTTGTTTTTTTCCTATCTGCAACTAAGCGCTATTTCCATCAATTCTACTACATACAGTATTCTATCGATTATTTAGAATTTTTTACAGTAATTTTTAAGAAATATTATTATTTTTTAAGATTTCAATAATATTTCAAGAACACACATTAAGATTACTAATTCTTGATGTGCGCTTATATTTTACATTCCTATGTTCTTCACATAAAAAAAATGTTTTTTACTTTATATAACCTATATAACTTTATTTAACGTACATATTTAACATTCCAATGTTATTCACATACAGGAACATTTTATTTTTATTTTAAATATATTGTATTTTATTGTATTTTTTTAAACATGTTTTCTATATATAACTGTATATAACTATATATCTATATGAATAGATATATAGGTATATATAGAAAATATATCTACAATATATATACAATAATACAATATATATACAATAATACAATAATACAATTATCCTGTATGTGAATATCATTGGAATGTTAAATATGTATATTTACAGAAAACCACATAAATACATATGCGCACACACACACATACATACATATACCTGTATATATGTTGTGTTTAAAGCAACTTTTTTTTAATGCACTACCCTTTACACAAGGTTTTCAGTTGCGCTAACCCGGTGAGTGTAAAATGCGATTGCGAGCTCTCAATTGTGTTTACTTTCAACTTGGAATATGCACGCTATTTACAATGTGCACAACAGTTAGCATGCCACTTGTAATCTAGCCCTTTGTGTGTTTACTCATCAGAAATTCCATCAATTATTAAAATGAAGACTTTTGTCATACCAATGTTAATATACTGAAGATAGGGCCGCTCTGGCAGTGTACAGGTCTGGTAATTGGGGCTTTCAGACCTCCACCATACATTGGTTCCTCACAGAGATTTCCAGTGCAGAGATAGGCTCCTCCTCCATCATAACATGGCCTCTCATGCTGCTCCGCAATTTTTCTTCTTGAAATGCTATGTGAGTACGGGGTTGGCAGGGGTAGTGCATCCTCCTGTGCTCCATATAGTTTCACTGTGTTCCTGCTGAGGACATGTGAGACGTCCCAAATCTATGTGTATGTATGTATATATATATATACAGTATATATAATGTGTGTGTATATATATATATATATATATATTATTTATTATTATTATTCTTTATTTATAAAGCGCCAACAGATTCTGCAGCGCTGTTCATAGGTAACAAAGATAAAAGGACAGTACAATATGAGACACCAGACAAAATTTAACAAACAAATACAGGGGGAATTGGGAGCCCTGTTCCCGTGGGAACTTACAATCTAAATGGGTAGGAGGGTGAGAAACAGGAGGTGGGGACTGTAAAGGTGGGAATGATGTTAGTGTGAAGTTAGATGAGGGCAACTATTAGGCAAGTGGAATTCATTATTTACTGATTTGGTGATAGGCTTCCCTGAACAAGAAGGTCTTTAGGGAGCGTTTAAAGGAGGAGAGGTTGGGGGAAAGTCTGACAGCTCGAGGAAGTGCGTTCCAGAGGGTTGCTGCTGCACGAGAGAAGTCCTGTAGTCTAGCATGAGAGGAGGTGATGGTTGAAGAGGCAAGGAGTAGATCATTGTTAGATCTTAGGAGACGGGCTGGAGTATATTTGTTGATGAGTGAGGACAGGTATGGGGGGGCTGCATTGGTAAGGGCTTTGTAGGTCAGAGTGAGAATTTTGAATTCAATTCTGCTGTGAATGGGGAGCCAGTGAAGGGACTCACAGAGAGGTGCGGCGGATACAGAGCGTCGGGAGAGGTGGATTAGCCTAGCAGAGGCATTTAGGATGGATTGAAGGGGGGAGAGGTGGGAGAGAGGAAGGCCAGGTAGTAGGTTGTTACAATAGTCAAGCCGGGAAATTACTAGGGAATGGATTAGCTGTTTAGTAGTTTCAGCACTCAGAAAAGGACGAATTTTGGAGATATTGCGTAGGTGGTTGCGACAGGATGAAGAGAGCGATTGGATGTGGGGTATGAAGGACAGATTGGAGTCGAGTGTAACTCCTAGGCAGCAGACTTGGGGTGATGGGGAAATATTGGTTTCACCGACAGTAATAGTAAAGTTAGAAACTGGAGTAGAATTAGTTGGGGGGGGATTAGAAGAAGCTCAGTCTTGGAGCATAAAGGTGATAGTTGAAGCCATATCTACTGATAAGTTTACCCAGTGAGGAAGTATAAATAGAGAAGAGTAGAGGGCCTAGAAAAGAGCCTTGAGGTACTCTAACAGACAGAGGCAATGGAGAGGATGAGTCGCCAGCAAATGAGACAGAAAAGGACCTATTAGAGAGATAAGAGTGTATCCAGGAGAGGGCAATGTCACAGAGCCCAAGGGAGCTGAGAGTCCGTAGGAGGAGGGGATGGTCAACAGTGTCAAAGGCAGCAGACAGGTCAAGTAAGATAAGTATAGAATAGTGGCCATTATTTTTAGCAGAAAGAAGATCGTTAGTAACCTTGGTGAGGGCAGTCTCAGTTGAGTGTTGGGGACGGAAGCCAGATTCCAGGACTTTAGAAGCTAGCGGAAGTAGTGATATGGGGTGGTAGTTTGCAGGAGAATTGGGGTCGAGGGAGGGTTTTTTGAGGATGGGGGTGACCTTTGCATGTTTGAAGGATGATGTAAATGAACCAGTAGTAAGGGATCAGTTGAATATGTGAGTAAGAGCTGGGGTGAGGGTAGAGGACAGAGAAGGTATTAGATGTGAAGGGATGGGGTCAAGAGGGCAGGTAGTGAGGTGTGAGGAAGATATTAGGGAACTCACTTCATTCTCAGTGGTTGGGGGGAAGGTACCGAGAGTATTGGAGGGGGTGACCGGGGACAGAGATGAAAAGTTGCAGTCTTGTGGTGGGATGTTACTTCTGATGGTAAGTGTTTTGTTGAAAAAGTAGTCTGCCAGGTCTTGATCACTAAAGTCAGATAAAGGGGGTGTTGCAGGTGGATAGAGGAGAGTGTTAAAGTGGAGAAGAGACATTTAGGGTTTGAGGAGTGAGAAGATATGAGAGAAGAGAAGTAGTTTTGCTTGGCTAAGTGAAGGGGAGAGAAGTAAGAATAAAGAATGAACTTATAGTGTTGGAAATCGGGTTTAGAGCGGGATTTCCTCCAGGCACGTTCAGCAGCACGGGAATATTTTTGTGGATAGCATGTTTGCTGAGAGTGCCAGGGCTGGCGCTGACAACGTGGGGTTTTGTGTATTTGTGGAGGAGCAAGGGTATCGAGTGCAGAGGAGAGAGTATTGTTATAGTGACTTGTAGCAAGGTCAGGGCAGGATACCGTGGAAGTGTGGGGAAGGCATTTTTGAATAAGGTTAGAAAGTTGGAGAGGATCCACAGTGTGCAGATTTCTACAGGTGCGGAGGCGGGGGGTAGAAATAGGTTTAGCCTGTACATTGAGATTATAGGTGAGCAGATGGTGGTCTGAAATGGGCGACAGGTGACATCAGAAGGGGAGCAGAGGTAGGAGAATACCAGATTAAGAGAGTGTCCGTCATGGTGAGTAGGGAATAGGATGGCTTGTGACTTGAGACTAAAGGAGTTTGTAAGTGAGAGAAGTTTAGAGGCAGCAGGGGCAGATGGTTTATCAATGGGGATGGTGAAGTCCCCTAGGATTAGAGCAGGTGTATTTGTAGAGAGAAAGTGAGAAAGCCAGGAAGCAAAGTTGTCGAGGAATTGGGAGGTTGGTCCAGGGGGCGATAGATAACTGCCACCTTGAGGGAGAGGGGGGAGAAATGTGGATGCAGTGGACTTCAAAGGAGGAGAAGGAGAGAGATGGATGAGGATGGAGGTGCTGATAGGAGCAGGAGGGGGACAGTGAGATTCCAACACCGCCACCAAGTCTCTCACCTGGCCTAGGTGTGTGGCTAAAGTGGAGACCGCCGTGCGTTAGAGCAGCAATGTAAGCTATATATATATATATATGTATACAAATATCTATGTATATATATGTGTGGGTGTGTGTATATATATATATATAGATATATAAGTGCACAGCATAAATGAGTACACCCCAACAGATTTGTCAGAAAACCTTTACTTACCTTTCAGGAACAACATATTCTATGGGACACTATGCTACAAAATACTCCCACAAATGCGGGCCATTGATGGCAACCAAGAAATGTTAATTTTCACCCACAACAAAGTATTTTTCCTAACAAATGGCTTCAAAACTGTATGGCGTCGCAAAGGTGAGGAGTAAAATAGAAAAATGCATGGGGCTGCATGAGTGCTGCTTGTATTGGGGAGCTGCATTTCATTGATGGTATCATGAATTCACAGATGTACTGCTCTATATAAAAAGAGAAGATGCTACCATCACTCCGTTGCCTTGATCGTCATGCTGTTTTCCAACATGAGAATGATCCAAAACACACATCTATGGCCACTGTTGCATTTCTGAAGAAGAACAGGGTGAAAGTGATATAGTGGCCAAGTATGTTTCCTGATCTGAAACCAATCGAACACCTATGGGGACTTCTGAAGAGAAAACTTGAGCATTACTCTCCATCCAGCATCCAGGCTCTAAAAGAGGTCGTTCTTGAACAATGGGAAAAGATAGTTGTTGTAATATGCCGCCAACTTGTTTATTCCATGCCTAGAAGACTTGGTGCTGTCCTTACAAATCATGTTGGTCATACAAAATACTAGATGTAGTAGTTTTTGTTGTGGGGTATATTAATTTGTAATCTAAGTTATATTATTAACCTTACTTTCATGTAATGAGCTAAATAAATATATATATATATATATATATATATATATATATATAGTATAGTATGTATAGCGCTAAATGCAGAAACTGATGTCAGCTTATTTATATTAATGTTAAAATGAATTTCCTGCATAAACAAAAATATTTTTCTCCTAGTTGATGTTCTTTACAACAGATAAGTTGGTTTTCTTCATAATAGATATGTGGATCTCTGCATTTTGTAGCGAATTGTGTCTGCTCGACCTCGCCAAATGCCTACAACATACGCTTGTGAAATTCTTGTGCAATGCCACCCATATCAGATTGTGATGATTTCAGTCCACCACCTAGAAGGTGGTGGAGAAGTTAAGGAGACCGCTTATGACCGCTGCTTCTTAACTTCCGTTTATGGCGGACCAGAAACGATGGGCATAGAAAGCAGTTTGATAAATCTATCCCATTGTCTTATTTTTTAAAAAAGACCTTTTAATTTAAGATTCTTGATTATTCCTGTGTTAATATTTTTTAGTTCCTAAAAAAACAGAATTTATGTTTACCTGATAAATTACTTTCTCCAACGGTGTGTCCGGTCCACGGCGTCATCCTTACTTGTGGGATATTCTCTTCCCCAACAGGAAATGGCAAAGAGCCCAGCAAAGCTGGTCACATGATCCCTCCTAGGCTCCGCCTACCCCAGTCATTCGACCGACGTTAAGGAGGAATATTTGCATAGGAGAAACCATATGATACCGTGGTGACTGTAGTTAAAGAAAATAAATCATCAGACCTGATTAAAAAACCAGGGCGGGCCGTGGACCGGACACACCGTTGGAGAAAGTAATTTATCAGGTAAACATAAATTCTGTTTTCTCCAACATAGGTGTGTCCGGTCCACGGCGTCATCCTTACTTGTGGGAACCAATACCAAAGCTTTAGGACACGGATGAAGGGAGGGAGCAAATCAGGTCACCTAAATGGAAGGCACCACGGCTTGCAAAACCTTTCTCCCAAAAAATAGCCTCAGAAGAAGCAAAAGTATCAAACTTGTAAAATTTGGTAAAAGTGTGCAGTGAAGACCAAGTCGCTGCCCTACATATCTGATCAACAGAAGCCTCGTTCTTGAAGGCCCATGTGGAAGCCACAGCCCTAGTGGAATGAGCTGTGATTCTTTCAGGAGGCTGCCGTCCGGCAGTCTCGTAAGCCAATCTGATGATGCTTTTAATCCAAAAAGAGAGAGAGGTAGAAGTTGCTTTTTTGACCTCTCCTGTTACCAGAATAAACAACAAACAAGGAAGATGTTTGTCTAAAATCCTTTGTAGCATCTAAATAGAATTTTAGAGCGCGAACAACATCCAAATTGTGCAACAAACGTTCCTTCTTCGAAACTGGTTTCGGACCCAAAGAAGGCACGACTATCTCCTGGTTAATGTTTTTGTTAGAAACAACTTTTGGAAGAAAACCAGGTTTAGTACATAAAACCACCTTATCTGCATGGAACACCAGATAAGGAGGAGAACACTGCAGAGCAGATAATTCTGAAACTCTTCTAGCGGAAGAAATTGCAGCCAAAAACAAAACTTTCCAAGATAATAACTTAATATCAACGGAATGTAAGGGTTCAAACGGAACCCCCTGAAGAACTGAAAGAACTAAGTTGAGACTCCAAGGAGGAGTCAAAGGTTTGTAAACAGGCTTGATTCTAACCAGAGCCTGAACAAAGGCTTGAACATCTGGCACAGCTTCCAGCTCTTTGTGAAGTAACACAGACAAGGCAGAAATCTGTCCCTTCAAGGAACTTGCAGATAATCCTTTCTCCAATCCTTCTTGAAGAAAGGATAGAATCCTAGGAATCTTTACCTTGTCCCAAGGGAATCCTTTAGATTCACACCAACAGATATATTTTTTCCATATTTTGTGGTAAATTTTTCTAGTTACAGGCTTTCTGGCCTGAACAAGAGTATCAATAACAGAATCTGAGAACCCTCGCTTTGATAAGATCAAGCGTTCAATCTCCAAGCAGTCAGCTGGAGTAGGACCAGATTCGGATGTTCGAACGGACCTTGAACAAGAAGGTCTCGTCTCAAAGGTAGCTTCCATGGTGAAGCCGATGACATATTCACCAGATCTGCCTACCAAGTCCTGCGTGGTTACGCAGGAGCTATCAAGATCACCTACGCCCTCTCCTGATTGATCCTGGCTACCAGCCTGGGGATGAGAGGAAACGGCGGGAATACATAAGCTAGGTTGAAGGTCCAAGGTGCTACTAGTGCATCTACTAGAATCGCCTTGGGATCCCTGGATCTGGACCCGTAGCAAGGAACCTTGAAGTTCTGACGAGAGGCCATCAGATCCATGTCTGGAATGCCCCACAGTTGAGTGATTTGGGCAAAGATTTCCGGATGGAGTTCCCACACCCCAGGATGCAATGTCTGACGAATCAGAAAATCCGCTTCCCAAGTTTCCACTCCTGGGATGTGGATTGCAGACAGGTGGCAGGAGCGAGTCTCCGCCCATTGAATGATTTTGGTCACTTCTTCCATTGCCAGGGAACTCCTTGTTCCCCCCTGATGGTTGATGTACGCAACAGTCGTCAAGAATATTTATCGGTAGAAGAGATTCTTCCCGAGACCAAAGACCCTGAGCTTTCAGGGATCCCCAGACCGCGCCCCAGCCCATCAGACTGGCGTCGGTCGTGACAATGACCCACTCTGGTCTGCGGGAGGTCACCCCTAGCGACAGGTTGTCCAGGGACAGCCACCAACGGAGTGAGTCTCTGGTCCTCTGATTTACTTGTATCTTCGGAGACAAGTCTGTATAGTCCCCATTCCACTGACTGAGCATACACAATTGAAATGGTCTTAGATGAATGCGCGCAAAAGGAACTATGTCCATTGCCGCTACCATCAAACCTATCACTTCCATGCACTGTGCTATGGAAGGAAGAGGAACGGAAGGAAGTATCCGACAAGAGTTTAGAAGTTTTGTTTTTCTGGTCTCTGTCAGAAAAATCCTCATTTCTAAGGAGTCTATTATTGTTCCCAAGAAGGGAACTCTTGTCGACGGAGATAGAGAACTCTTTTCCACGTTCACTTACCATCCGTGAGATCTGAGAAAGGCCAGGACTATGTCCGTGTGAGCCTTTGCTTGAGGAAGGGACGACGCTTGAATCAGAATGTCGTCCAAGTAAGGTACTACAGCAATGCCCCTTGGTCTTAGCACCGCCAGAAGGGACCCTAGTACCTTTGTGAAAATCCTTGGAACAGTGGCTAATCCGAAAGGAAGCGCCACGAACTGGTAATGCTTGTCCAGGAATGCGAACCTTAGGAACCGATGATGTTCCTTGTGGACAGGAATATGTAGATACGCATCCTTTAAATCCACCGTGGTCAAGAATTGACCTTTCTGGATGGAAGGATTGTTCGAATGGTTTCCATTTTGGACGATGGAACCTTGAGAAACTTGTTTAGGATCTTGAGATCTAAGATCGGTCTGAACGTTCCCTCTTTTTTGGGAACTACGAACAGATTGGAGTAGAACCCCATCCCTCGTTCTTTTAATGGAACAGGATGAATCACTTCCAGAAGATAACCTTGGAAGACTATTTCTAGCGCCCAAGGATCCAGAACATCTCTTGCCCAAGCCTGAGTGAAGAGAGAGAGTCTGCCCCCCACCAAATCCGGTCCCGGATCGGGGGCCCGCATCTCATGCTGTCTTGGGAGCAGTGGCAGGTTTCTTGGCCTGCTTTCCTTTGTTCCAGCCTTGCCTTGGTCTCCAGGCTGGATTGGCTTGAGAAGTATTACCCTCCTGCTTAGAGGACGTAGCACTTGGGGGCTGGTCCGTTTCTGCGAAAGGGATGAAAATTAGGTTTATTTTTGGCCTTGAAAGACCTATTCTGAGGAAGGGCGTGGCCCTTGCCCCCAGTGATATCAGAGATAAACTCTTTCAAGTCAGGGCCAAACAGTGTTTTTCCCCTTGAAAGGAATGTCAAACAATTTGTTCTTGGAAGACGCATCCGCTGACCAAGATTTTAACCAAAGCGCTCTGCGCGCCACAATAGCAAACCCAGAATTTTTCGCCGCTAACCTAGCCTGCAAGGTGGCGTCTAGGGTGAAAGAATTAGCCAATTTAAGAGCACGAATTCTGTCCATAATCTCCTCATAAGAAGAAGAATTACTAATAATCGCCTTTTCTAGCTCATCGCACCAGAAACACGCGGCTGTAGTGACAGGGACAATGCATGCAATTGGTTGTAGAAGGTAACCTTGCTGAACAAACATCTTTTTTAGCAAACCTTCTAATTTTTTATCCATAGGATCTTGGAAAGCACAACTATCTTCTATGGGTATAGTGGTGCGCTTGTTTAGAGTAGAAACCGCCCCCTCGACCTTGGGGACTGTCTGCCATAAGTCCTTTCTGGGGTCGACTATAGGAAACAATTTTTAAATATGGGGGGGAGGTACGAAAGGTACACCGGGCCTGTCCCATTCTTTATTAAGAATGTACGCCACCCGCTTGAGTATAGGAAAAGCTTCGGGGGGGCCCCGGGGCCTCTAGGAACTTGTCCATTTTACATAGTGTTTCTGGAATGACCAGATAATCACAATCATCCAAATTGGATAATACCTCCTTAAGCAGAGCGCGGAGATGTTCCAACTTAAATTTAAAAGTAATCACATCAGGTTCAGCTTGTTGAGAAATTTTTCCTGAATCTGAAATTTCTCCCTCAGACAAAACCTCCCTGGCCCCCTCAGACTGGTGTAGGGGCTCTTCAGAAACAATATCATCAGCGGCCTCATGCTCTTCAGTATTTTCTAAAACAGAGCAGTCGCGTTTTCGCTGATAAGTGGGCATATTGGCTAAAATGTTTTTGATAGAATTATCCATTACAGCCGTTAATTGTTGCATAGTAAGGAGTATTGGCGCGCTAGATGTACTAGGGGCCTCCTGTATGGGCAAAACTGGTGTAGACGAAGGAGGGGATGATGCAGTACCATGCTTACTCCCCTCACTTGAGGAATCATCTTGGGCATCATTTTTACTAAATTTATTATGACATAAATCACATCTATTTAAATGAGAAGGAACCTTGGCTTCCCCACAGTCAGAACACAATCTATCTGGTAGTTCAGACATGTTAAACAGGCATAAACTTGATAACAAAGCACAAAAAACGTTTTAAAATAAAACCGTTACTGTCACTTTAAATTTTAAACTGAACACACTTTATTACTGCAATTGCGAAAAAGTATGAAGGAATTGTTCAAAATTCACCAAAATTTCACCACAGTGTCTTAAAGCCTTAAAAGTATTGCACACCAAATTTGGAAGCTTTAACCCTTAAAATAACGGAACCGGAGCCGTTTTTATATTTAACCCCTTTACAGTCCCTGGAATCTGCTTTGCTGAGACCCAACCAAGCCCAAAGGGGAATACGATACCAAATAATGCCTTCAGAAAGACTTTTCTATGTATCAGAGCTCCACACACATGCAGCTGCATGTCATGCTGTTCTCAAAAACAAGTGCGCCATACCGGCGCGAAAATGAGGCTCTGACTATGATTAGGGAAAGCCCCAATAGAATAAAGTGTCTAAAACAGTGCCTGCCGATATTATTTTACAAAAAATACCCAGATTAAATGATTCCTCAAGGCTAAATATGTGCAAATATGATCGATTTAGCCCAGAAAATGTCTACAGTCTTAATAAGCCCTTGTGAAGCCCTTATTTACTGTGTGAATAAAAATGGCTTACCGGATCCCATAGGGAAAATGACAGCTTCCAGCATTACATCGTCTTGTTAGAATGTGTCATACCTCAAGCAGCAAAAGACTGCTCACTGTTCCCCCAACTGAAGTTAATTCCTCTCAACAGTCCTGTGTGGAACAGCCATGGATTTTAGTAACGGTTGCTAAAATCATTTTCCTCAAACAAACAGAAATCTTCATCTCTTTTCTGTTTCAGAGTAAATAGTACATACCAGCACTATTTTAAAATAACAAACTCTTGATTGAATAATAAAAACTACAGTTAAACACTAAAAAACTCTAAGCCATCTCCGTGGAGATGTTGCCTGTACAACGGCAAAGAGAATGACTGGGGTAGGCGGAGCCTAGGAGGGATCATGTGACCAGCTTTGCTGGGCTCTTTGCCATTTCCTGTTGGGGAAGAGAATATCCCACAAGTAAGGATGACGCCGTGGACCGGACACACCTATGTTGGAGAAAGATTTTTTATTGAGTATATTTTTATTCTCTTGTTTATAATGGTTTGGAGTTCTTTTGAAATGAATAATGAGAAAGTTTTCAAATAAGTCTGCTATAAAGTTAAGGATATATACCACCTTAAGAACACTGTTATCTCAAATAACTCCTTTAATATAAGTGTTTGAATTTCAGCCCTATTGATAAAATGTGTTGGTAACTAGTTGCATGCACTAATAACCTTTTGTTGATAGTGATATTATAAGTAAGTTTTGTTGAAATCATAGTTGGAATACACAGAGGGCCAGATTACGAGTTTTGATGCACTTTAACATTACAATTTTTTCCTGTGTATTTTTGTGTGAATAGTTCAATTATTCATTTTGTAACATTTTTAAAATACAAATTTTATCGTACACTTTTTTAATATTTGCATCTCCTCCTCTGCATACGAAAATGCAGTATATGCCCCTTAGCTAGACAGCCTATTTTAAGGGTAAAAAGTGGCGTTAGATTATTCCACCACTGAAATAGTATTATAGGTGAGCATTCATTAATAATCTCGCCAGCCCAGAGACCATTAGACCCCGATGATTGAAAGTGCTACGAGGCGGCGAAATGTTCCTAGGGATCCCCCATTATGTTGAGCAAGCCTGTCAAAATATTCCAACCTCCCGACATAGCTGCATTGTTAAGAGGCATTTACTATACATGCCATTGGTCAGTGATGCTGGCTATAGATAACACCCAGCATCGCCACGCATATTGGCGATGCATAATAAAGGATCCCTTGGAATAGAACTTCTGTGTGCCTAACCATTAATCCTACTACCCCTAAATTGAAGTACCCCACAATCGCAAACTAACATTACACTAAGAAATATATAAACTGCCACATACCTACCGCAAGTATCTATACTATTAAACCATATACCGCCACTAGCCCACCACAAGTACCTATCTATCCTATTAACCCAAACACTGGCACTAGCCCACCACAAGTACCTATCTATCCTTTTAATCCCTATACTGCCACAAGCCCTCAGCAAGTATCTATCTAAACTATTAACCCCTATACCGCCACTAGTTTTACATTACTGCTTTTCAAATAAAGATAGCAAGAGAACCAAGGAAAATTGATAATAGGAGTAAATTAGAAAGTTGCTTAAAATTGCAAGCTCTATCTAAATTTTGGGTTTAGTATCGCTTTAATGATAGAAGTAAACTAGAACTTTTTTTAATTGTACACTCTATGTGAATCATAAAAGTTTAATTTTGACTTCAATGTTCCTGCAGTTGCTTTAAATTACATGCTCTATCTGAATCATGAAAGAAAACATTTGGGTTTAGTATCCCTTTAACAATAAAGGGTCTAATTTATTATATCCCTTTTCACGTGGATGCACCATTACCTACTGCTATTTTACTTTCTCTTCTTTGTAACAAACTTTTATTGTCACAGATCATTGAAACATTAAAATAGAAGAGCCTAAATTTCAATTGTTCAGTTAACTGGAGCTTATAAGCATTTATCATACTTACAAGGTTAAAATGATATTCCAATCCAACCATAGCACTATTTAAGTACCAACTCAGTGCCCACTGACATTCAAGCTAAATTCTTTGGAACAATTCATTTTAACCTAATAATAGCAAATAATAAGATATTTATAATAGCAGAAGTGTTAAAGCAACACTAAAGTCAATATTAAACTTTCAGGATTCAGATAGAGCATGCAATTTTAAATAACTTTCCTATTCACTTTTATTATTAAAATGTGCACAGTATTTTTTATGCATGCTTTCTGACGAACAAGCTCCTACTGAGCATGTACAGGAATTCACGGTATATATGTGTATGCATTTTGTGATTGGTTGGTGGTTGTCACATGATGCATGGGAAGGAAAATTAAACTAATTGTGAAAAAAGAAAAAATGTACTATTCATTTGAAATTGAGACTTGGGGGGACGATTTATCAAATGTCTGCTACAGCGGATCAT
This sequence comes from Bombina bombina, assembly GCF_027579735.1. NCBI lineage: Eukaryota > Metazoa > Chordata > Amphibia > Anura > Bombinatoridae > Bombina > Bombina bombina. Next base: position 511,613,689 of record NC_069502.1, read on the forward strand.
GTCCACCAGACATCAATAAATGCTGACAGCATACACTGTTGGCATGTATCATTGCACAAGCATTTCATTAGAAATGCTTGTGCCATGCCGCCCCCTGCAAATTCAGGGGATGTCAATCAACCCGATCAGAGGCAGTGGACGAGTTAAGGAGCAGCTTTCTTAAGAGCGCTGCTTCTTAACTCCTGTTTCCGGCGAGCCTGAAGGCTCGTGTGGAAACAGATGCATTAGGGCCGATTAACTGCTTGGTAAATGGGCCCCTAAGTGTTTTTGCACCGTCTTTTCATCATGCATTTATTGCTTATGCAACTTTACTGTATTTAATTGTCCTTTAAATATATTCAGCAAGTATACTATATAGCGTCACTATACAGTTTTAAGTTATTTTCTTATATAGACAGGCCCATACTTTGGCATTTATCCAGTGGGTCAGGTATATAAGTATTCAGCTAGCTCCCGGTAGTGTATTTTAACAAAGGATACCAAGAGAATGAAGCACATTTCATAATAGAAGTAAAAAAGTTGTTTAAAATTGAGTGCTCTGATTCATGAAACCAAATTTTGGGGGTTTTATGTCCCTTTAAAGCACCGCCAACGTACTGTTAATATGGCCTCTCATTTTCTGTTTATCTGTCAGGTAGTGTTGTAGCACACTCTGAAAACTTGCAATTGTAAATACAAAACTTTTTTTTTCTTCTTACAATAAATTAATATATCAGCTGAGTCTTTCCGCAATCATTTTTCAATAGTTATACTCCCCCTCCACTTATTTGATAAAGCTACTTTGTATGTGTTACTTGAGAAGACACTACCAGTTGCTGACATTTAGTTAGCAAACTATCGGCTAGATTTAGAGTTTTGTCGGTAAAGACCCGCGTAGCTAACGCTGCTTTTTTTCCCAACGCACCCTTCCAACAACGCTGGTATTTAGAGTTGTCTGAGGGGCTGCGTTAGGCTCAAAAAAGGGTGCGATGAACCTAACTTAGCTCCACTTCAACCCTCAATACCAGAGTTGCTTACGGTAGCGGTAAGCTGGGAAAACGTGCTCATGCACGATATCCCCATAGGAAACAATGGGGCAATTTGGGCTGAAAAAAAACCTAACACCTGCAAAAAAGCATTGTTCAGCTCCTAACGCAGCCCCATTGTTTCCTATGGGGAAACACTCTCTAAGTCTGCACCTAACACCCTAACATGTACCCCGAGTCTAAACACCCCTAACCTTATGCTTATTAACCCCTAATCTGCCGCCTCCGCTATCGCTGACACCTGCATTATACTATTAACCCCTAATCTGCCGCTCCGTACACCGCCGCAACCTACATTATCCCTATGAACCCCTAATCTGCTGCCCCTAACACCGCCGACCCCTATATTATATTTATTAACCCCTAATCTGCCCCCCAACGTTGCCGCTACCTTACCTACACTTATTAACCCCTAATCTGCCCTCCCTAACATCGCCGCCGCCTATCTACAATTATTAACCCCTAATCTCCCGCCCGCACCGTCGCCGCTACTATAATAAAGTTATTAACCCCTAAACCTAGCTCTAACCCTAACACCCCCCTAACATAAATATAATTTATATTACACTAAATAATATTCCTAAAATTAACTAAATTATTCCTATTTAAAACTAAATACTTACCTATAAAATAAACCCTAAGGCCTAGATTTAGAGTTCGGCGGTAAAAGGGCTGTTAACGCTCCGCGGGTTTTTTTCTGGCCGCACCATAAATTTAACTCTGGTATCGAGAGTTAAAACAAATGCTGCGTTAGGCTCCAAAAAAGGAGCGTAGAGCATTTTTACCGCAAATGCAACTCTCGATACCAGAGCTGCTTACGGACGCGGCCGGCATCAAAAACGTGCTCGTGCACGATTCTCCCATAGGAAACAATGGGGCTGTTTGAGCTGAAAAAAAACCTAACACCTGCAAAAAAGCAGCGTTCAGCTCCTAACGCAGCCCCATTGTTTCCTATGGGGAAACACTTCCTACGTCTGCACCTAACACTCTAACATGTACCCCGAGTCTAAACACCCCTAGCCTTACACTTATTAACCCCTAATCTGCCGCCCACGCTATCGCTGACCCCTGCATTACACTTTTAACCCCTAATCTGCCGCTCCGTAAAACGCCGCCACCTACGTTATCCCTATGTACCCCTAATCTGCTGCCCTAACATCGCCGACCCCTATGTTATATTTATTAACCCCTAATCTGCCCCCCACAACGTCGCCGACACCTACCTACACTTATTAACCCCTAATCTGCCGAGCGGACCTGAGCGCTACTATAATAAAGTTATTAACCCCTAATCCGCCTCACTAACCCTATCATAAATAGTATTAACCCCTAATCTGCCTTCCCTAACATCGCCGACACCTAACTTCAATTATTAACCCCTAATCTGACGACCGGAGCTCACCGCTATTCTAATAAATGGATTAACCCCTAAAGCTAAGTCTAACCCTAACACTAACACCCCCCTAAGTTAAATATAATTTTTATCTAACGAAATAAATTAACTCTTATTAAATAACTTATTCCTATTTAAAGCTAAATACTTACCTGTAAAATAAATCCTAATATAGCTACAATATAAATTATAATTATATTATAGCTATTTTAGGATTAATATTTATTTTACAGGCAACTTTGTAATTATTTTAACCAGGTACAATAGCTATTAAATAGTTAAGAACTATTTAATAGTTACCTAGTTAAAATAATAACAAATTTACCTGTAAAATAAATCCTAACCTAAGTTATAATTAAACCTAACACTACCCTATCAATAAAATAATTAAATAAACTACCTACAATTACCTACAATTAAATAAACTAGCTAAAGTACAAAAAATAAAAAAGAACTAAGTTACAGAAAATAAAAAAATATTTACAAACATAAGAAAAATATTACAACAATTTTAAACTAATTACACCTACTCTAAGCCCCCTAATAAAATAACAAAGCCCCCCAAAATAAAAAATTCCCTACCCTATTCTAAATTAAAAAAGTTACAAGCTCTTTTACCTTACCAGCCCTGAACAGGGCCCTTTGCGGGGCATGCCCCAAGAATTTCAGCTCTTTTGCCTGTAAAAGAATAAATACAATACCCCCCCCCCCCAACATTACAACCCACCACCCACATACCCCTAATCTAACCCAAACCCCCCTTAAATAAACCTAACACTAAGCCCCTGAAGATCTTCCTACCTTGTCTTCACCATCCAGGTATCACCGATCCGTCCTGGCTCCAAGATCTTCATCCAACCCAAGCGGGGGTTGGCGATCCATAATCCGGTGCTCCAAAGTCTTCCTCCTATCCGGCAAGAAGAGGACATCCGGACCGGCAAACATCTTCTCCAAGCGGCATCTTCGATCTTCTTCCATCCGGTGCGGAGCGGGTCCATCTTGAAGCAGGCGACGCGGATCCATCCTATTCTTCCGATGTCTCCCGACTAATGACGGTTCCTTTAAGGGACGTCATCCAAGATGGCGTCCCTCGAATTCCGATTGGCTGATAGGATTCTATCAGCCAATCGGAATTAAGGTAGGAATTTTCTGATTGGCTGATGGAATCAGCCAATCAGAATCAAGTTCAATCCAATTGGCCGATCCCATCAGCCAATCAGATTGAGCTCGCATTCTATTGGCTGATCGGAACAGCCAATAGAATGCGAGCTCAATCTGATTGGCTGATTGGATCAGCCAATCGGATTGAACTTGATTCTGATTGGCTGATTCCATCAGCCAATCAGAAAATTCCTACCTTAATTCCGATTGGCTGATAGAATCCTATCAGCCAATCGGAATTCGAGGGACGCCATCTTGGATGACGTCCCTTAAAGGAACCGTCATTAGTCGGGAGACATCGGAAGAAGAGGATGGATCCGCGTCGCCTGCTTCAAGATGGACCCGCTCCGCACCGGATGGAAGAAGATCGAAGATGCCGCTTGGAGAAGATGTTTGCCGGTCCGGATGTCCTCTTCTTGCCGGATAGGAGGAAGACTTTGGAGCACCGGATTATGGATCGCCAACCCCCGCTTGGGTTGGATGAAGATCTTGGAGCCAGGACGGATCGGTGATACCTGGATGGTGAAGACAAGGTAGGAAGATCTTCAGGGGCTTAGTGTTAGGTTTATTTAAGGGGGTTCGGGTTAGATTAGGGGTATGTGGGTGGTGGGTTGTAATGTTGGGGGGGGGGGGTATTGTATTTATTCTTTTACAGGCAAAAGAGCTGAAATTCTTGGGGCATGCCCCGCAAAGGGCCCTGTTCAGGGCTGGTAAGGTAAAAGAGCTTGTAACTTTTTTAATTTAGAATAGGGTAGGGAATTTTTTATTTTGGGGGGCTTTGTTATTTTATTAGGGGGCTTAGAGTAGGTGTAATTAGTTTAAAATTGTTGTAATATTTTTCTTATGTTTGTAAATATTTTTTTATTTTCTGTAACTTAGTTCTTTTTTATTTTTTGTACTTTAGCTAGTTTATTTAATTGTAGGTAATTGTAGGTAGTTTATTTAATTATTTTATTGATAGGGTAGTGTTAGGTTTAATTATAACTTAGGTTAGGATTTATTTTACAGGTAAATTTGTTATTATTTTAACTAGGTAACTATTAAATAGTTCTTAACTATTTAATAGCTATTGTACCTGGTTAAAATAATTACAAAGTTGCCTGTAAAATAAATATTAATCCTAAAATAGCTATAATATAATTATAATTTATATTGTAGCTATATTAGGATTTATTTTACAGGTAAGTATTTAGCTTTAAATAGGAATAAGTTATTTAATAAGAGTTAATTTATTTCGTTAGATAAAAATTATATTTAACTTAGGGGGGTGTTAGTGTTAGGGTTAGACTTAGCTTTAGGGGTTAATCCATTTATTAGAATAGCGGTGAGCTCCGATCGGAAGTTTAGGGGTTAATAATTGAAGGTAGGTGTCGGCGATGTTAGGGAGGGCAGATTAGGGGTTAATACTATTTATGATAGGGTTAGTGAGGCGGATTAGGGGTTAATAACTTTATTATAGTAGCGCTCAGGTCCGCTCGGCAGATTAGGGGTTAATAAGTGTAGGCAGGTGTCGGCGACGTTGTGGGGGGCAGATTAGGGGTTAATAAATATAATATAGGGGTCGGCGGTGTTAGGGGCAGCAGATTAGGGGTACATAGGGATAACGTAGGTGGCGGCGATTTGCGGTCGGAAGATTAGGGGTTAATTATTTTAAGTAGCTGGCGGCGATGTTGTGGGGGGCAGGTTAGGGGTGAATAAATGTAATACAGGGGTCGGCGGGGTTAGGGGCAGCAGATTAGGGGTACATAAATATAACGTAGGTGGCGGTCGGCAGATTAGGGGTTAAAAATTTTAATCGAGTGGCGGCGGTGTGGGGGGGACCTCGGTTTAGGGGTACATAGGTAGTTTATGGGTGTTAGTGTACTTTAGGGTACAGTAGTTAAGAGCTTTATGAACCGGCGTTAGCCAGAAAGCTCTTAACTCCTGCTATTTTCAGGCGGCTGGAATCTTGTCGTTAGAGCTCTAACGCTCACTGCAGAAACGACTCTAAATACCGGCGTTAGAAAGATCCCATTGAAAAGATAGGCTACGCAAATGGCGTAGGGGGATCTGCGGTATGGAAAAGTCGCGGATGAAAAGTGAGCGTTAGACCCTTTAATCACTGACTCCAAATACCAGCGGGCGCCCAAAACCAGCGTTAGGAGCCTCTAACGCTGGTTTTGACGGCTACCGCCGAACTCTAAATCTAGGCCTAAGATAGCTACAATATAATTAATTATTACATTGTAGCTATTTTAGGATTTATATTTATTTTACAGGCAACTTTGTATTTATTTTAACTAGGTACAATAGCTATTAAATAGTTAATAACTATTTAATAGCTACCTAGTTAAAATAAATACAAAATTACCTGTAAAATAAATCCTAACCTAAGTTACAATTAAACCTAACACTACACTATCATTAAATTAATTAAATAAATTACCTACAATTAGCTAAACTAAAATACAATAAAATAAACTATTCTATAACACAAAAGAAAAAAACACTAAATTACAAAAAATAAAAAAGAATTACAAGCAGTTTAAACTAATTACACCTAATCTAAACCCCCTAATAAAATAAAAAAGCCCCCCAAAATAAAAAATTCCCTACCCTATTCTAAAATGCAAAAGTAATCAGCTCTTTTACCAGCCCTTAAAAGGGCTTTTTGCGGGGCCTTGCCCCAAAGTAATCGGCTCTTTTGCATGAAAATAAAAATACAATACCCCCCCAACATTACAACCCACCACCCACATACCCCTACTCTAACCCACCCAAACCCCCCTTAAAAAAACCTATCACTAACCCCCTGAAGATCTCCCTACCTTGAGTCGTCTTCACCCAGCCGAGCCGAATTCTTCATCCAAGCGGAGCAAGAAGATGTCCTCCATCCGGTAGAAGTCTTGATCCAAGCGGCAAAGAAGAGGTCCTCCATCCGGGCGAAGTCTTGATCCAAGCGGCAAAGAAGAGGTCTTCCATCGGGGCGATGTCTTCTTCCAAGCGGCATCTTCTATCTTCTTTCTTCCGGATCCATCTTCATCCCGCCGATGCGGAACATCCTCCTTCCCTGACGGACTAACGACGAATGAAGGTTCCTTTAAGGGACGTCATCAAAGATGGCGTCCCTTCAATTACGATTGGCTGATAGAATTCTATCAGCCAATCGGAATTAAGGTAGAAAAAATCTGATTGGCTGATGCAATCAGCCAATCAGATTGAA